>NC_044068.1:18478080-18495580 GCF_902167405.1 Gadus morhua
TGAGCCACGCACGGGAAGGAGAAAGGCTTTGGCATGGCATCGGTGGTGGAAATTGGACCAGAAATAGAGTTATTCCCTCTGCGTACGCCTCAAGGGCAGAGGTGCTGCCTGGGGAGGTTTTTTAAAGTTTGCCAAGGGAGAGGCGCATGTTATCGCTTTTCCTTAGTTTTGTATTTGCGCTTTTATTGGACTGACCCATTGTAGAGCCGACATCCAAACACAGGAAGGACAGATTACTAAGAATGAAAGAAAACAGGACTCTTCTTGTTGTGTTCTCCTTCCTTGAGCGAAGCAACAACAAGCCTGATTAAAAACCACAACCTAAGCAAAGCGTAGAGCCTTTCCCCCGAGGTCCTCCCCTCTCCTGACCCCCGTGTCCCCCGTGTGCCCCCCTCCCCAGGAACCCTGAGCCCTCGGAGAAGCGGCCCCGCCCTGGCAGCGCTCTGGAGGACTTCCCCCTGCCCGACGACCCGGAGAAGGCCTTCTCCCGCCCCCTGCTGGGCGAACCGCGCTCCTTCTTCCACTTCTACATCAGCGAGGAGCCGCACCCCCAGCACCCTCAGAGGCGGAGCGCTCCGGGGGAGCAGGGGGGCCCGGCCGGGCACCACCCCAGGACGGGGCCTCAGGGCCGGGGCCGGGGACAGCCCGACGGCCACGGGTTCAGGGGCATCAGCGCCTCGGTGACGGAGAGGGTGGCGGACGAGGAGGAGGAGGAACACGACGACGCCGGGCCACGGCCAATCGGAGGAGGCGGCAGGGGAACTCGGAGGTCTGCAGACACGGAGGACGCGCTCATGTCCCACTTTGACATCCCCAACTTTGTGAACTCAGAGTCGCCCAGCACCTCGCTGGGGGACGACGACCTGTTGATCTGTGAGACCGCCCTCCCCCCCAACAGCCCCCACAGCCGCTCCCAGGTCCTGGAAGCTCACCACTCCATCGCCTGAAGAGGCCCAGCCTGGTTTTATCAAAGAGATACCGAGACGCCTCATATATGCTCCTCCTCGCGTGTTTCTCCAAGGGATATATATGTAGCCTCTTGCACCGTCTGATGTCTTTGTTTGGTTTTCGTTTGCGGCACTCGTAAAATCAGAGTAGCCGAGAGCGGTTGGGATATATTTGCGAAGACTACAGTATTTGGTTCAAAGGTGCAAAGTTTTATTTCACAGCCTCAAATGAGGAACAACTCTTCAGTAATGATGATTATATTGAGGCCATGGAGGAGTTACAGGGGGTGTGGGATAGCTCAGGTGCTTCCTACTGTGAGAGGGCCATTCTATGTTTGGGAGAGCCCGGCTGAATCAGCCTGGGGGGGATAGGGAGATGTATTTGGCCGTTGGCCTGTTGGTGTCGTCGCTTTTTCCACTGTTTACATTCTGTGTTTATCTGAGGAGCTGGAATCAACTCTCCGCATTTTACGATGGGAATAAACGTGATGTAAAACAAGTGATTCTCTCAGAGAAACACCAGAACGTGCCAAACAACATGTAGCATCATATAAATATTTAATCTATGTATATACGTATACAATCTGTCTTTTCAGATCTGCGTTTCGTTGGCTACATGAAAACATGTTTATATCTCTTGAGGTCAGAGATTCGATTACATGGGAATTTATAAAAAATGAATCCATGTTTTCTCTGGTGTAGGCAACCCTTAACACATTTGCTTCTTATTGCCACAGCAAAAGAATGATACAATTAATGAGATGACAGGGGGAATATAAGAGATGGACCATGTATTGGGTCACCATCTATTATTGACCAATTCTCTGTATATGTCTGTTGTACTCTGGACAATTACCACACACAACCACAAACAGACACACACACATGCACACGCACACACCAGCAGGTTTATGTAAAGCTAGCTGTGGATCTAATCATATGTAATGTGTGCCTGAATGGCACAGACCTCTTTAGTGATCACCAGAAGGTAATTTTCAGGGAACAAGGCCGAGGTGTATCTTCAATGGATACAAACTGCTCCAACTCCTAATTTGTCTAATAAAAGGTTGTGCTGAGAATGCCAGTGAGTCCATCTGCAATAACAAGACATTCAGGAAGGCAAATCAATCACTGTGGTGATGAAAAACACCCTGTTATGGGCTTCCTCGAATATTATACGCTAGGGATTCTTCTTCAGTCCAGTCACTTCCTCATCCTCTGCCCTCTTGCAATATATTTAATGTTCTTTAAATAAGGCAGTGGGATTTCTAACGACTCAGGCCTCCCAGAAGGCCACACACAAGGGCTTCCACTATCACCACAATGTTCTCTACAGGAGAGTCAGTATTTTACAAATCGATGATCTACAGAGGACCAATTAAGAATGGTGATCTATTTGGGTTCTTGGTTGCCCTTGGAAACGGTGCTCATACTAGGTCACTAGAAGCTTCTAAAACCGCTGCATAACATGAACTTCAACATGCTCTTTTTCAGTTTCTTCCATGGGAAAGGAAGGAGAGAAATGATTGCTAACTCTCTTGAACATTTCTCTGGTTGCATTGTTTTGCATTTATGCAAAACAAAAGTTGTTTGATTCTGCAATAAGCATTCTTCCTGTGGGCTGGAATATTACTCATTCGTTCCTAACTCGTACCAGAGTCACGTCAGCTAAACACAAATACAGGGCAACAACAACAAATGAGAGCATGTCAAAATGTGTTGCCGGTAAGTGTCCTAATTTCCCCATTCCAATTAAAAAACGACTTCCCCGTAGCAGTGTGCACACTAAACTATCAATTAGGTGCCATTCAAGTGCTCGAAGAACGAAGAGGGGCTGGAGAAGTATAGCCATAAAACCCTCATCTTATTTAATAAAACAAAATAAGAGCATATTATATATGTATTTAAACAACATAGCCTGGCTGAGAGGAAGATCCTTACAAGTTTGAAAGAATGGTTGCGGTGTTTGGAGAGGCCGTTCAATTTGCGCGTGGGACTACTTTTCAATGCAGCCCTTAAGCAGAGCAAGATGGCCCTTTGAACGCCAGCCACACGGAGACATGTGGGCTGGGGCCACGGTGGAACCAGAGCCCTCGTGCCTTCTATGAGTCACTCTAAAGAAACAGGGAAGGAATGAGTGCATCATAGCCTAAAGGGAAAGACTTACAAAAATAAACTACTTTCACTCGCGCAAATGTGCACTTAATCCCAAATTATTTTAGTATAAGACTAAAAACAATTTTCATAGTTCATACCGAGACAAGCTTAGGTAAAAGGAGCGACTGCAGGTCTGCAGCGCTGGACCGTGATCTTTCCTAACAGGGCTGGGTTCTGAGCCTCTCTTTCCTAACAGGGCTGGGCTCTGAGCCTCTCTTTCCTAACAGGGCTGGGTTCTGAGCGTCTCTCCACACTGCGGGGGGCGATGAGTGCTGGCAGCCAGTGGATGGGGCCATGGAGCGAGGGGACTTTCTGCGAGCATTTTCCCTCAATTTCTCTCGATCTCCGAGAGAGAGCGAGAGAGAGAGAGAGAGTGTGAGAGAGAGAGAGAGAGAGAGAGAGAGAGAGAGAGAGAGAGAGAGAGAGAGAGAGAGAGAGAGAGAGAGAGAGAGAGAGAGAGAGAGAGAGAGAGAGAGAGAGAGAGAGAGAGAGAGAGAGAGAGAGAGAGACAGAGAGAGAGAGAGAGAGAGAGAGAGAGAGAGAGGGAGAGAGAGAGAGAGGGAGAGAGAGAGAGAGAGAGAGAGAGAGAGAGAGAGAGAGAGAGAGAGAGAGAGAGAGAGAGAGAGAGAGAGACTATTAAAATTACTCTTTTTCTTATAGTATAATGTTCTGTTGTTGTGTGCCACTTGGCTCACTTGTAAAAGAGATATCTATCTCAATGTGTTTTCACCCTGGTTAAATAATGGTTAAATAAAACAAATAAAAATGTTCTAAGTATCTAAATGTATCTTATTTTATTATTGTTCTCTGGTAATGTGAATGTAAGTTGTCCACTGCAGATGTAAATGAGCCTCTTGACTAACACATATTTACAATGATATTTGATGTGCACTACCTGAAAAATAAATCGAACATAATAGTTTCCCAGTACTCAACCGACTACTTTGGGCTTAACAGTGTGTTGATTCAAAACCAATTACAGACAACCTTACAACACATTACAATATATACATGATCTACCCCAATACAAAAAAACGCTTAACGGAATTGTTAGCAACACACTGAACCAAACCAACCATTACGAGTTTAGAGACATTCAACATAGGATAAATGACCCCGGGTCATCGATTTGCCCTCTTGGTTGCGATGGAGGTCATTGGGCAGAAGCATGGTACCTCAGAGCAACGCACTCAAAGGACCACAGTTCAGGTGCATACATGAAAAGCCACAGATCACATCTGTAATTCGTAGCTCTCAATCCTTTTTGATGGGTGAAGACACACACACACGAAGGCACGCACGCACGCACGCCTCTTGTGATTAATGGTGTAAATGGCAGCTTTTTGCTGAATTTGTAAGTACTAATTGAGAACTAAAAAGAGAACAAAGGATTGGGAGGAGGAGGTCTGCGTGGATCTCTGAACAGTGTGTGGGAGCTGGAGGGACAGGAGAAGGCTCACATCTCGCAGTCATTCACGGCTCAGGTGATTTACATTGCAAGGGCTCTGAAAGGAGAGCTTTGGATACACACTCGTCATTACATTACAACGTATTATATTGCATTATATTACATTACATTAAGTTAAATTACATTATATTACATTACATCATATAACTTTACAAAAAATGACACTATATTACATTACATTACATCATATTACATTACAAAACATTAAATCACATTACATTCAATCAAATAACATTACATTACATCATATAACATTACAATACATTACATAATTGTACAAAATATTACAATATATAACATTGCATTGCATATTACATTAATTGTATTACATTATTTATATTTAGAATTCATTCTAGTATTTTTGACAATGATAATATTTTTGATAATGATTCATAATGCAGGCTTGAAGCTGTTTGAAGGGCGGGGGAACACACTAGAATGTGACTTGTTTACTTGACATGATTTAAGAGCAGTGCTGTTGTTGTATTTCCTACTTGTGTGTGCTTTGGGCTGTAGGGCGACTACAAGTGCTGGGCAGCATGGGCTGCCCTGAAACTGGGATAATGATGAAGGAGACATATTTAATTATACAGGCTCATACAATACAAAAAAGCAGGCCAGTAGGCGTCTTACATCGAACACAACATGTGTTGTTTACTGGGTCACTGGTTGGCAGGGCACAATATGAGGGAGTGTGACAAGGGGCACTGGTAACAGGCCCAGTGTCCCTGTGGGAGGAATAGAAATAAAGGATCCAACCCTGTTGGTAAGCTATGGTGTTTGTCATAATTGCAAGGTAGGCCTACTTCATGCAAAGCCATGTTTAAAACTTTAATGGGCTGAGACTAGACCGGTTTCAGCTTATGTTGCAATCAATAATTCAAGGGAAGAGAGAGAGTGACTAAAGAGAGAGAGAGAGCGAGAGAGAGAGAGAGAGAGAGAGAGAGAGAGAGAGAGAGAGAGAGAGAGAGAGAGAGAGAGAGAGAGAGAGAGAGAGAGAGAGAGAGTGAGAGTAAGCCAACTTCAGAGAAAAACATTGCAACGTGTAAAACTAAATAAAACATAATGAATGAACGTCAGTTGGTGTGCCGTTGAGTCGGGCGTGCATGTCCATGTGGGGTCATTATCCACCGGTCTCATTTGTTTATAAGAATGGTAGACCCCAATAGCGTTGCACAATAACCGTCATGCACTCTGTGTGTACGCGCGCGGAGCCTAGGGCGATTTACCTAGCCCGGGCGGATTCCAACAAGGCTTTGAACCAGTTACATTGTCATTCGACTTCATCAAAAATAATTGCAATGGCTCCCCGCTGCGATATTTGACGTTGAAGACAGTAAAGGGTCTGAATATTCATCAGGTTCCAGGGGCTCCTGGGTACCGAGGGGGATGAGGAGTGGTTCCTCAGGAACCGTGCAGCAGCGACAAAGGCTCAATTTTCGCCTTTTACTGTGGATCGCTGAACAGGTTCCAATAGTCTTCAGCTGAGAACAAGAAATACCATCATGGTAAGATTGAGCATGATGCATTTGAATAGCGTTGAATAGTCAAATGAGCACCGTAGGCCAATGCATGTGAACGTTAACTTTGACTATTGTCTAGTAACTCATGAAGCGCATGCAGCCTCCCCATTCGAAACAAGCTAAGGTAGAACATTGTTTATGAAATAGGCTTTAAGTCGTATGCCATAATAAAATAATAGGCCTACAGCCTCCGCGATTAAGTTTATCCATCGGTAGAATAAAGCTCGATGACAGCAGAGTCCAAAACTATTCAAATTAGGATTGACTAAAGAGATATTTATTTAACATATCATCCTGATGACATATCAAAGATAGGCTTATTGACGTTCCCACGAATGGACTGGACGCAGATATCCCACATTTAAAAATATTTACAATAAATGCATAATAGCCTCCACTAACAGGCCTGATACAATCCCATCCCATTTATACAGTCTGAATTAAATTACGGTTGGTAATAATACTCTTTATCTGATGTCCGGTGTGTTGGAGTTTAGCACCAAGTTTTAAAAAAAAAGTATCTTGCTCCACTAACAACAAACTGTGCGCAAACTTTTATCTCCGAAAAATGGGTAGAGAGTATTAGAAGCCACCCTGTGACGTAATTTCTCTTGGAAAAGTTGCGTTGGAGCGGGCGCGCGCTTTGTGGGCGTGCCCGGCCGAAGGCAAAACGGCGCCCGCGCGCCGCCACGCATACCTCTAGTGACTCTAGTGTCTTCAGGAGAGTCCTGCAGAAGGGAACTCTTACTGGGATGGGACGACAGCGGATTGCAGCTGACCTTCAACTGTCTGGCGGGAATCTAACTGACTGGCATTCTCAAAGCATGTAAACTGTCGCTTTTTAGGGATATGCGTGAAAAAAAACGTGTCTTTTGTAGCGTAATTGAGGGTGAGTTGCAAATTAACCTTTTTTTTTTTTTACTAGGATACCACTTTGCCAAGGCATTGCAACTTTTTTTCTTTAATGCTTCTATTTTATCATATAACAATATCTGTTCTATGGTCTGTAGGTTTTTCTGCTTAGTTTTTTGGTTTAAACCAAAAACATGTTCACATCCTACGTAAAGAGTCTCACTGATGTGGTTTTTCCTACGGTAAGCTGAACGAGTTTAAGCTGATTGTAATGCTGGGAACTGCACGGCTATAGTGAAAACATTTTGATGGGAAAATAACACAATATAACATATGTGTACCTATAAAGTATAGGCATACAAGCTTCTGTTATCCGTAACGTTTTGCACAATAAGTGACCTTTTAAACATTTTAGAAAAAATCCTGCTGCTTTCTGTGTCTTCTGTACACTTATATCACTTGAGTCAAAGTATGCTTACATTTGACTGAAGCTTGATTGGACTAAAGACTAACTCCCATCCTAAGCACATTATAAAAGTATTAATCCCCCCGTCTGTATTCATCAGTCTGAAAGTCCAGAAGAGGAGCCGAGCCCGGGGGTCTTGGGGCGAATCGGCAGCTGGTTCTCTCCGTGGAAGTCACAAATCCCCAGGGATCTTGAAATCGAGAATGCCACCAAAGCGAGCGAGCAGGGCCCTGTGCCAGACACTGACGCAGCGAAGGGAGGAGCCGCACGGGCTGAGCCTGTGAGAGAGCCCGCCGGAGGAGGCTGGCAGAGGAAGTTGGGGACAGGCGCTCGGAGCTCATACCCAGAGCGGTCGCGCCTCTCCAGGGATCTCTCCTCCTCCACGAAGGAGGACGCCGCCCGGTCTGCCCGCAGAGACGGCCCCCTCTGGTCCACCGACTGGGAGCCAGCAGAACCAGGGCCCAAGGAGGAGGAGTTTGTGGATGCTAGGGAGTTTCTAGAGGGGAGGAGAGGACAGGGCTGGGAGCGGGAAGGAGGTGGCCACCGTGGGACGCCACTGACAGGAGATCCCAGTTTGGAGCACAAAGCCAGTCCTCTGACGCCTCGGTCTCGCACGCGTGTGCTCGGAGCGGTGGGGAAGCTTGACGCAGTCCACAACCCGGCTCAGAGGAACACACTCAACCACTCAGGCAAGAAGCTCCACGTGTACTTGGAGGAAGAGACAAGTGTGATTAACAGCGGGAACAACTCATGCACCGGGCAGGAGGTGGTTCGCGTCAGACTAGAGAAGAGCTTCGATGTTCTCGCCAAGACCAAGTCACTGGACGCTCTCAATTCACCACGGAGCAGCGGCCCGGAGCGGCGTGAGATCAGGAACAGGTTCTGTCTGAGTGCCCCGGTGGATCTAAAGCTCACTGCCCACTCAGACACCCACTGGGAGAGCCCTGAGACAGAATCTGAGGAGACAGAATCAGACAGGATGGGGCGCAAAAACACCAGCCGGAGAAAGTCCAGGAAGCTGTCTCAGGGAGACGTGGAGGGAAACTCCCAAGAGAACACTCCTTCCAATGCGTGTCAGGCACTGTCAGGCTCCCCCTCTGCCTCAGGTGGAACGTTGTTGACCAAAGCTCCAGGGGTGGAGACTCACCTGGGGAGAGCAGCAGGAAACTCCGCCTCCAGTCAGAGCTTATCTGAGGGAGGGAAAAACAAGACTTCGCCCACAGCTATTCATAGAGAAATTCCTCTGGGTAAGCAGCCAAAGGGACGTTTAGGCGCCGATACTACCAGTTGTACTGGCACCATCGTGGCTGCAGTTGATGGAGAGGAAGACATGGATGAAAAATTTAAGTTGGAGAGGAAAACTGAAACAGCAGAGTCCAAACGCAAGAGTATTAAGGTCTCCAGAAGTGAGGTGAAGATATTTTCAAAGAATGTTCTTGTAAACGCTGATTCACAATCTGGGCCCAGAAGTGGAAATGTTTCCGAGAACTTTCATTCAGGATTATCAAAACCTCAAGATGCAGTCAAGGATAATTCTGAAACAGAGGTCCTTGCAAGGTAAGTTCGCTATGGTTTGAAGTTTGTTTGAGGAAGGGAGTTGCCCAGTTAAAAGTTTGTTTATGAATGCAACAAGCAATGATAGAAATCACAACCACTGAGGTAAGACATTCCATTTTAAGTAACTGAGGAAAAACTAGCATTTGGGCTTCAATAATAATAATAATAATAATAATAAAAGATAACCGCAAGCGGTGATTGACAGGGTCTGAGCAAAATTAAAAGTGAAGAACACACTAATGGAAGATATATAAATACAATAAATAATTGTCATGTTTAAGGAAAGATGTCCCACTTCTAAACCTGAAATGCAGCCTCATTCACATGGTCAAAATGTCTATTGATAAGCACACAACATCCAGAAAACTCCAAGCACACATTTCTTAAGTGAGTTAAGGGCTTTCTTAAAAGAGGACGGATCTGAAACTTTGCACTGTTAATGGTATCCAGCTAATGGTAGCCTTATGGTAGTTATTCTATAAAAAAATGGTCATGTAGGCAAAATAGGCTGACACTGTGGACGTCTGGCTTTTCTATGAAATGTGGGAAAGGTAAACATTTTTAGACCAGGGCGAAAAAGATGCATCTGTTTTTAGAGATTAATATGATGGAAGAATTTTGAGTCCAGGTCAATCTAGTAAGGAGAAATAAGGAAAAATAGTTCATATTTTTTTTTAAATAGCGCCACCTTTGGGTGCAGTACCACAATTTGGATTTATGGGTAGTGGGGAGTATTGGTATCCACGTAATAATAGTTGTATGTTTTTTTACAAAATAACATAATGGTCACATAAGAAAAATGGGCTAACTGCTCCAACTTTATTGGCCAATATTTTTCAAATGGAACTAAATGAAACAAATTCTGTTCGATTATTTTTGTGAGGCTTGGTCTAAAGATTTTATGTGGCGATTTTGGTGAATTTTTGATTATTCTGTGAATCTTTTTAACATGTTTAGCTTTAATATGAAATTGTGGGAAAAGTAAAAAAAAATAGGGCATAAGACCAGGGTTTCATATATGCATCTGATTCTAGAGTTTAATATTCTGGAAGTATTTTGAGTCCAGGTCAATCTGGTGAGGAGAAATAAGCCTAATTCATTCATTTTTACAATAGCGCCACCTTTGGGTGCAGTACCACAAATTTGGGTTTATGGGTAGTGGGGGTTATTGGTAACCGTACCGGAAAATTTCAGGAGTTTTCGACTTATGGTATAGGCTGCAGTATGATTTTTAAAGAATTTGAGGGGGGAAAAAACAAGCAATAGGGGACCAAGCAGCTTCGCTGCTCGGACCCCTAATAATAATAATACCCATTGAGGTTATTTTTAAAACATACTTTAAGAGTTTGTTTTGCTACAACAAAGAATGCCTTCCCTAGGGAAAAATACAACGCGCTTAATAACTCTTTATATTTATAACCAACAGCAGTCATACTAGAATACACCTAGCCTGGGGCAGATAATAAACAGATATAACTAAAGTTGTTCCCTATTCACCAGTAATATGCTATGGCTTAAAAATAACTAAATACTTGACCATAACATTAGATGTTTAAATGATACCAGCTTGTGGCTGATATTAATCTATTTTTATTTTTTCCCCAGAAAAGGGAACCTGGGGATACTGGAGGAGGAACCTAAGGCCGTAATTGCAGGTCGGATTGCAGATAAGATCAGCGTCTTCGAGGGACAGAGAGTGGGGGCTGTGAAGAAGACCTTCCATGCTACAAGGAGTGCGGATGTCTCTCCGATCAGGGCCGCCTCTAGATCACTAAAGGAGGACGACGTAGATGGAGGCAACAGGTCCAAGTCAGAGGAGCGCCTTGATGACGGCAGGTCAAGTTCAGCCCCACCTGAGAAGGCAAGGACTGTTAAGGAACGGGCGAGAAACATAGAGGCATGCAAATCCGAAAACAAAACACCAATGTCTCCAAAGGTTGCAATTCCAGGAATGTCTCTAAAAACCTCCTCTGTGTCTTTGAGAGCCGCGTCAAAGCCATCCCAACTGGACATTCAGGACAAACAGGCTGTCAACGAGAAAACACCAACTGCACTCATATCCGAGATAAGATCCAAACACGATGTCCCAGATGGCACCGTTGAGGCTGTGAAGCTTTCAGGTCCTGAGCAACTGCAGGCAGACTCTGGAACTATACACCCCAAAGAACTCACAGAGGGGAAGGATCTACTTACGACAAAGAACAAGATTGAATCAGATAGACCAGTGCCTGCTGACTCTGATGAACATGCTAATGAGATTAACCCCGAGGCTAAAACATCTAGCAAGACGGGTACCCGCTCTAAGAAGAGGAGGAGTAGAGACCTTACCAGTCCTCCGAATGGTACGAAATCTGACGGTTCAAACGATAAGTCCTTGCTGACTTCCAGCCAACAGGAAAAGGTGTCTGCCAGCATTGGGCCGTGTTCACCCGTGCTGACTCTAACAGATCCAGGCATGGTTCAACCCAATAAATCTCTCGGTAAAACTGCTGTGGAAAAACACCACGCCACTGGTTCCACCCAGCAGGTTTCAGGCAAGACAGTACAGGCTCCAGATAAAGTGCCGGGCTCTAAGGATGAGGGCAGAGACCAATTACTAAAGGGGCAGGGGGGATTGTTGAAATCTGTCACTAAATATAAAGGGCCCGATACTGACACTTCCCAACGCAGAACAAAGCAGCCTTCTGATGTAGGTCGTTTACCTGGGAAAATAGACCCAGTATCTGATCAGAAGGGGGAAGGGGTTTCAAAGGGCAATAGTAAAGCAGTCCCCTCCCCCACATCCTCGATAGTAGAACAACCGCTCATTGAGAAACCACCAGCAGTGGAGCAAGGTGCACCAGTTGCTCCTGTTAAATCAGAGAAGCCTCCAAGTCAGGCTGAAAGCAAAGCTAAAGGGAGTGTTAAACAACAAGTGGCAAAAACAGAGGCCATCGATCAAAGTGAAGATGGATGTAAACAGAAAAATGTACAATCGAAAAAGAATGACACCAAAAATGTTCCTCATGTTAAGGACCAGGCCAGAGAAAACGTTCAAGAACAACAACTACCGAAGCAGCAGCAAATTAGTGTGGATAAGGTTACCACAAAGGGAACGGCTTCAAACAGTCGAGAGACCACCACAGACACAGAGAAAAGTAAGGCTGAGACTGGGAAAAAAGGAGGAGACAAGCCCTCCAAAAACACTTTAAACTCGGAGCCCAACCAGTCAGAGGCGATGAAGAAAGCATCTCCCCCAAAGCAGTCTGTTGATATACCTGCTCTTGTGAGGGAGTTACCCACCGCCAAAGGTGGAGGAGTGAATGAGAGGGCGGCCCCTGCAGACACCCACACTGTGCGTGTGAGTGACAGTGATAAGGGGCCTGTCAAACCAGCCAAGTTGCAGAGGACTACAAATGAGCCAAAAAAGGATTCTGCAAAAGTCAGCAACAAAGAAACAAAGGCAGCAGTGACCGCAGTGGAACTACAGTCTGAATGTTTGCCTGTAGGAAAAACAGAGACATTGGCTGATGACTCACACACACAAGAAGCTGGTGGTTTAGTTGCACAAGAGGCATTTGGTTCTGATCTACCGGTTAAAACAGGCACGGCGGTGAAACACGTGCCTGAAAAAAAAAAACCTCTGCCTAATGTTAAATCTGATGGCAGAGAAAAGCCAGAAAAGCCCAAATCAGTTGAAAATATAATTTCTCCTCACACTACCCTCCCTAAGCCTATCAGCCAAGATGTGGCGGAAAAACCAACTGGGAATAAAAGCATGACTAACAGTTCTTCAACAACAGGGGTCGAAAGCTCTCCGAAGATAATGACTGACCCGTCTCACGCGGCACAGCTTAATGATTCACAAAAGCTACACCATACAGTGAATACTGTCGGATCAGCTGCGGCCACACAGGAAGTGGAGCAGAGTCCATGTGATAATAAAGTTACTGTACCTAGCGTCACAAACACTAAGGAGACGGAGACAGTCGATAAACGAAACCTTGAACAACCGGTGATATCTTTGCCCGTTGTTATGGAAGATATCACTCTAATATCGCAGCCTGTCAACAATAACCCCGGGTCAGCCTCGTGTGCCCCTGAGACTGCTAAACAATCTCCTGGGAAAGAAAACATTGAAAGTGGCCCAGGCTCTCCCCAGCGCTCTCCTCAGACCAGGCTGACTCTGCCAAGGGGGCTGGGAGCAGGCGACTCATCGCCCCAGCGGGACGCCCCCTCCAGCTGGCTGGATGTGGACTTCCCCAAGCAGAGGCTGAGGCTCCCGGATCAGCCTCCGAGGCTGGGCTACTCCTCCAGCGAGAGCAACCTCCTGGACACGGCGGGGGAGTTGGGCGACGACGACTTTGTGGAGAAGATCAAGAACCTCTGCGCCCCCTTCTCCATGCCGCCGCGCAAACACAGCCACCTGCGGCCGCCGCAGCCCCCGTTCGCCATGCCCGCCATCAGGGAGGACCGCTTCGAGAAGACCTTCGACCCCGATCAGTTCCAGTTTGGGCTGAGGAAGAAAACGGCCAAATCGGGCCCCAGTCTGCTGGCCAAGCTCCAGAGCAACGAGACCAAAGCCAGCCTGAAGCCCGCCAGGGCTAGCATAGCGGACCGGTGCATCCTGCTCAATAGCATGGACACACGCTCCCGGCTCAGGGAGAGGAGCTTGGCCCACGAGGAGAAAGAGGAAGGGGAGGAGGAGAGGACAACGACATCAAACGAAAAGGAAGAGAAGAAAGAGGAGACCAAGGTGAGGTCTCGCTTGGAGGGAAGCAGCATCCTCAGCAGCCTGAGTGCTTCCAGTGCCAGAGGGAAGAGAACCGGTCTGGAGGCCCTCCCCCTCTCTGGGGTTGCAACATCTAGCGAAGGCCCCCAGAATAGCCTGTCCCCTGGAGCTTCCGCACCGCTCCTGCCTAGCCCTACCTCCCCAGCTCCATTGGCTGAGGTCTTGGGCAGCCACCACCCAGCGGCTCTTGCTGGCAGTAGTGGCACCCAGGCTGGGCAGGCTCTGGTCGGTGAGTCAGCTCCACTGCTTCCCTCCTTTAACGACATCAAGCTGCCCGACTATTTGGAGAAGTACCTCCCTCGAGAAGGCGAAGCAGGAAGGGAACAAGTCAACCCAGAGGTTAGTTTTGTCATAAACATTGTATTTCTTTGAATGATGCCTGTGGTATGCAACTGTGTCCCTGCACCTCTATCATTGTCATAAAAATAGTTATGTCATCAGGGTTTTTAGTTTCGCTAAAGTAAATTCAGATCTGCAGAGAAAAAGGCAAGAAAATCAACCGCATGTACAAAATGGTTGCCGTGCTCCTGCAGTGAACAGCCACCTAGTGCAGCTGTTATGATATACATGCATCCTTGGGAACAAGAGTGTTATGCGTCTGTCATTAGTCATTGCATTCTTACAAGCCAGAAAGCCAGTCCAACCACTCTGTCTGCCTTGTTTATACAACAGAAGCTTGGGGTCGTGATGTCATCGGCAGCCCTCGAGGTTGCAACAGAAATGAAGAAGAAGCCCGGGCTCCCGGTCACTGGTGGAATGCTGCCATGTCTACCTGCAACCCCCGCAGTCCCACCCCCTGCACAAACCAAGCCCGCTGCGCCCTCCCGGCTTCCCCCAACAAAGCCGCTACCACTCCCACATGGGATGCACACTGCTGATGTGAGTGTTGGGTCCCCCCCCCCCCCCTTTACATGCACCCTGTTTTACCTATATGCGAGAGTGTGACTGCTACATTTCCTCAGGGGGTTTGAGGCAGGAGGGGAACCCAAATGCAGATGTGAGCAAACTGAAAAGCATGTGAGAAGGGGCTTTGAAAGATGATGCAGAAAGTCATGCAGGCAGTGTCAAAGCCAAAGGTATAAGACCAATAGAAACAAACACGACAAGAAGTGGGTAGGAACTAGGGAACCTGAATAACAAGGCACACATGTGAACAGAGTTGCTAATCACCACAGGCGGCACACATTTGACTAACAACACAGTCGTGAATGGGGCTGTATTTTGACATCATTACTACAGGGAAACTAAGGCCATATACTTGAATAAAGATAAATCTGCAAATGGAGGGGGAGGGGGGGTGGAGCTAGTTTAGTGGCAAGAAAGAGCTTAGGGTTTGATTCCCAATGTATTCAAACCACCTGTTAACAAGAGGTTCAACCCTTTTATTCTGAAGGGCCTGACATGTAAGTGATATAGATCCTACCGGCTCTCTGTAGATTATTCTGCTTATTACACATCTACTTATTAAAGAAAGACATAATTGTACAAAATCCTCATCATTGTATTGATTTGGAAATGATTGTCATTAGCATCCTTAGCCGTCAGTTATTGCTAATATTCAGAAATAACTGACGGCTGAATGCTTTGGTTGACCAATCAGAATCAAGCATCTATGCTGCATCTTAAATAATCCATAGACCCAAAATGTTTGTAATCTCACCCTTTTAATGAGAGGTGATAAGTCAAGCATATCAGGCTGCGTCTCTGCCAATTTGTTGCTGTTAACATCTGGCTGGGAGGCTGCAACCCTCTTCTGCTGCTTTGACAATAATTTTTCTATTAATTTGTCTGCAGACCGGAGTCCCAAAAGGACCTCACAGGCGTCCAGGAAAGGTAGGCACATCTTCTCTCATCTTCTCGCCTCACTTTTAATAAGTCTAGGGTGACGGGTGGTGGAGGTTCAGAATCAACTGTTCTCTGTAAGAATCTGCTTCACATAGTTTGCTTCTTGGGGGCAAACAGTGTGGAGCAACAGAGAGAAGCAAAGAAATGTTCATCTGGATGTGATTAAAAAATCACAAGATTGCATTGGCGGCTGAGCCAGTAGAAACCTTCTGGAAGGAGCATGACATTGAGGGTTGCCAGAGAGAGAGAGAGATAGGGATATGTGTAGAGAGAGAGAGAGAGAGAGAGAGAGTGTGGCCTCCAAAACGTGTATACCACATTCTTGTTCTTAATTATGTATAATGCCCTGGAACAATTTAAAGTTCTCCTTTTGTTCACTAGCTCTCTGCCAGTCTTGGTATTTTGTTATCCTCCCTACCGTCCATAGTGCTGACTGTATTACAGTTTTTTCCTATCGTTTTAGGCAATTTACCTAAACCATGTTCACATTCCCTAAACACTTCACACAGTGAGCATACCAGTAGACCATGTGAACCAAACTGTGGTTACTTGCCCCTATGCTAAGATACAAATGCTGGCAATGACGCCTTCTTCCAAATTTCATGGATACCTGCCCCAGTCAATGTTCACTACCGGCAAAACGCTGTGGAACTACAGCATATTTTACCAATGTTTAGATATTCTGTTCAAAACAGTGAACTTTCTGTTCAAAACCTAACAGTAATTTAGATCACTGTAGATGGAAAGATGCTGCATTTGGACAGACAAATGAAGTTACATGTTTGAATAAGAAAAAATATTTAGTTTATAGTTTATTATTATAGTTTAACCCCATTAGAGGCAATGGCTGCTGGGTGTATGGACATAGCCCCAGAAGATATCCAGGCCTGGATAAGGCATTCCAAAATATTTTATCCACGTTGTATGGCAAGAGAAACCATACGTTGCGACGTAGATGAAAATTTGTGGCCAAATGCGGAGGATAGGAGGGATTAGCCCAATTCTGCGCCACTGTTGGGCTACTGTAATATACAGTATGTGCAGGTTTTGTGCATTGCATTTTTTGTTAGAACACATTTTTGGACTTTGTAATGTATTTTCTGTTTTGTGTAACACTTGCACTGTGACAAAATCTCCAAAAAGTAAAGCACCGGGGAAAAAACTGTTGTGTTTGTGATTTGTTTCTGGATCATATATTACGTACTTACTGTATGTAATTTGCATTACAAAAACTGAAAATTGTTATTCTCAGTTTCTCATACAACACTTACAGTATTTACTGTATTTACAATTACAGTACATTTACCACACTCAATTGTGACATCTTTTGTGGGAGGTAAACCGACATATGAACACTGTCAGCAGATACTTGGCTTGGATTGTCATACTGTAATATTACAAACTTTATTACTGTAGTCCAAAGAAGTGTTTGTCTGTGTTTTTTCTCTTTTTTTCAATGCAACACTACAGGAAATCTATGCCAAACTGGAGGACAGAGCAACATTTTATATATGCAATTGGCAATGCTTCAAGATGTTAGTGTTTTTTAGGTCATAGTGTTCTGAGAGGAAACATGTGTTAAGTTATGGCAGCATTGTTTGTGGTGTGGTTGTTGTAGTGCATTTTGCACCAAAGGTTAACAGATATGCAGAGGTGTGTGTCTCTACAGCCCACTGTGTTAAGTGATAGGGAAAAGTGACCATAGTATGGGTACATGACCGAAAACGATAGGAAAAAACTGTAAGATACACACATTGACTACAGTGCTACTATTTCAATGTCCTCTATGACAGATAGAGATAATCCAGGGCAGACTGCTACACTTAAACAGACTTTTGCCAATTAGATTGATACTTTATCACTACACATCTCCTAAAAACACACTTTGTTCACTGTGGTCCCCATAGGTTGGTA
>NC_044068.1:18498080-18533080 GCF_902167405.1 Gadus morhua
CTTGGTTTCAGGTTGTGCCTGAACTCCACCACGTTCCTACATGCAGTGTATTTCTCCAAAGACATCTGGGAATGTCTAATGAAAATATGTGGTCGAAAGGTTGAGGGATCTGCCCAATAAAAGCAAAGAAAATATTGAAATGTACGGAAAAGGAAAAACGGTTGGCACACATCCTCTTTGTTCCTGTAACCCAGTAGACCCGCCTGCTGTAGCTCAGGGCTGCCAACCATCACCATGTCTGTGAGGAAGGTTCTGTCTGGCCAACAGCCTGGCTGTAGCCACAGTCTGTCATTTTTAGCTAGTCGTCTCGTTTTGGTTGGACGGGGGTGCAGATATTTACCTTCAACTGTTTGAATTTGCAAAGAGCTTTATTGCGAGCTCCCAGTTTAATATCAACTGACCCTTTCGAAAGAGCTGTCATAGCATGGTAAACAAAGGTTTTGCCCCCAACATACACATCGGGGAAGTAGGCAGGTGTTTAATATATGTGTTAAAGCACCAGCGAGGTCTGTGATCACTGTGTGTTAGTCTACTATCCGTGCCCTGCTACATAAAAGAAGCAGACATTTCATTATACTTATGTCTCACACCTGTGTTTGTCCTACGGTCACGCCTCTGTGAAAGGGGTTTATTACATCATGTATAAAATAATATATAATATCATGTTTCTGTTGTTGTTGTTGTTGTTGTTGTATCATGTCATGTTGTTCCCCTCCCTCTCAGGTGGCTGGTGTTCAGCGATCCCGGGTACCAGGGCATGCTAGCCGTGCTGGAGACCGGAGAGTACCCCTTCCCCGAGTCCTGGGGCTTCCCCTCGCCCTTCATAGGCTCTCTCAGGCCCCTCAAGATGGTACGTAGCTGAAGCTAGCCAGCTAGCCCCTGCCAGCATTTGCCTACCTGGACAAGCGCTGCATTTTTTGTTTCTCTTGATGACATACCATCAATCCCTTTTTTTAATTTCAATTAGATAGCCCTGCTAGTTTTACTCTCAACGACCGCCTATCGATGATGACACACATAAACGGGTTAATTTGCATTTCTTAGCCTTTGGCAACAATGTTGTAAGAGAATTAACCCTTAGTCAAAAGACTAATCTATCCCATCAGAATGCCTGTGTGCATTGAGAGCATCTAAAACTGATAATGTATTCTGTCAAAATGATCTAGAGCCCTCCTTTTGTTTCCCAGTCTTCTTTGTATCAACTTTTTGCATATAGTAACGCCCATTGTTTGACTGTTGTTTATTTAATGGTTGATCAGTTTGATTTTACTAACGTCCATTCCTCATGTTATGTTCTTGTGTTGCAGGGAGCTTTTAAAGTGGAATATCCCAATGAGGTCAAGGTGAGTTGGGTTGGGTCTTTGTGTTATTTATTGTGTGACCATTTACAAAAAGAGGTCTCTAAATATAAATGTAGATTTATATTTTGAGATTTTTACAAATATCTGAAAAATGAAAGAAATAGCTCTGGATACGTCAGCTGTCATTAGGATCAGGCATTTATCCAGTTGGTTTTGGGTCCTGAGTATGTCAGTCAAGCGGAAGATCTACTGTAATGATAAAGACAAGAGCCTTGAATGGAAGTAAGGTGCCATTTAACCAGAGCCGGACAGTAACGGAGTACATTTACTTGAGTACAGTACTTAAGTACAATTTTGAGGGATCTGTACTTTACTCGAGTATCATTTTTTGGGAGTACTCATGACTTTACTCAAGTACATTTGAGAGGCAAATATTGTACTCTTTACTCCGTTACATTTCTATCCATAACCGTGAGTACCCGTTACTCCTTCTGAAAAATAAAAAATAAAAGGAGAAAAGAAAAATCACGGAAACCCTCAATTTGTTGTTGCCCTCTCAAACGTGATTCCCTCTCAAACTGATTAGGACAGCCTTCAGCCTATCAGCAATCACCTTTGCTTTCCGCCAAAGCCAACTCCATGGTCAGAATTAGATGAGAGACGATTGTTGATTTGATTGATAAAAAAACGGAGAAACTCACACACATAGAATTGTTAGCTGAATTTTATTTTCTGATATTGCATATTTATGTAAGCTGAGCAATTGTTTTTATGTTCTTGAGTATACTGTTATACTTTATACAACGGGGGACCTAAATCCAGTGATCTGATTGGTTCCCAACTGTTGTATAATGAGCATATACATAACTGCTAGGACGCCCGATCATTTTGTGAAAGTTTGCATATCACTCCGCGCCTGGAAGTAGAAACAGTTACAAAGTAAAACATGTGTTGGATGATGGAGAGGGTGTAAATGTTGTTACTCCGGAAGTGAGCAAGGCGATGGAGAGACTAACGAAAGCTTAAGCACACGGCGAGTGAACTGCTCCACAGGATAAATTGCCGGCGAACCGCTCTATCGGAGCCTTCTCTCGGAGGGACGCTAAAGTGTGTTGCATAGCGACCGTCGATGCAGAGCGGCAGCCAGGAGGGACTACTTTTTGGTAGTCTTTAACAAAACGGCTACTTTGACTTTCTTGGTTTCTTTTTAAATGTAGTGTGTCTATGACTTTCGTTTCGCCATAACAGTAACCGTTGTATAAAAGCAATAGATCACTTCAGTCAGTGGTATGTGCTCATTATACCACTGTGAAGGGGGTCGCCGGCCCTCCGCTGCGCGTCGGGGCGGTCAACGCCCCTTAACAGTGGTATAATGAGCACATACCACAGCCTGGCGTGATCTATTGCTTAAGTATACTATTGTGCTATTGCCATGGTAAAAAGATGAAAATTACTTGATTTTACTTTCAATTCCTTTTATATTCTCCAAGGTTTTAACATTTTTCATAACTCCATGTAGGACGTTTCTATACATAAATGTAAGCACTGTGGCAGAAGTAATGCAATATTTAGAAAACATACTCTTGTACTCTTGATACTCAAGTACTTTTAAAAACAAGTACTTCAGTACTTTTACTTAAGTAGACATCTGACTGTAGTAATTTTACTTGTACTTGAGTAAAATTTAGCAAGGGGTATCTGTACTTTTACTCAAGTAAGGAAGCTGTGTACTCTGTCCGCCTCTGCATTTAACCAATAAACCTAGACCCCCCTGTGTCCGGGATATGCGATGAGACAATAACATTGAAAGCTATTTTAGTTAACATCAAAAATAAAAGTTCTTTATGAACCAACCAAAGAGTTATGAAAGAAGAGAAGTTTTTGCAAATATTGCTGGCTTAGTCATCACTTACTTCCCTTTCCCTGGCAAAAACAGTCAGTTAAAATGGAATGTAAATCATCCCACAGGCTGTGGAGACTGCACCTTGTTGATGTATTGGCAATTTTTGGTAATTTGTGCATGTCAAATTCTGACACTTACTCCCTTGAAACTGAATCTATTTATTCAAAGTATTGCGTCAAACCAAATGCCATTCAAACGGTCAATGAAAGCATGAAAAACAGAACAATGTTGTAGGAACGATTTTATGATGAATCCTGCTCTCGCAATGATTTCCTCTTCCTCCCTGTGGTCAGGCGGTGCTGTATGAGAGCCCTGGCTTTGAGGGCCCCAGCGTGGAGATCGAGAGCGACTTGTTCTGCTTTGAGAGGGAGGAGGAGGAGGGGGGAGAGGAGGACAAGGCCCTGACCTCAACCAAACTCACGTCTGTGGGCTCCTTGAAGATAATCGGTGGACTGTAGGTTGATTTGAATCAGTATAACACGTTTTTTATTTATATAATATAAACATACATTTATAGTTATATGTATCTATATACTTTTCTAACTATTATGCACCATTGAGTTCCCATTACTGGATTGTGTTTGTGTTAATCATTGCGGTTGCGATTTGGACTGTCATAAGACTGCATATTACTAAGGGTAGTCTCGCTGAGTCACCATTTCCTAAATAATATAATGAATTGACCTTCAACAGCTTTTGGTTTATCATCATTTATCTAATCAGGCTTTTTCTTTTAATCTGGTGGACAATTCCCTACACACACTTCTTCCCATTCAGAAACTGCAATCAGGGGCGCTGGCCTTCCGCAGTCGGTTGTTTTTTTCATGACATAATTGAAATACCTTGTTCTAATAAGATAGGCCAGCATTATAACAGGCCATAATTAAAAACATGAATGAGCTGGCATTCCCGCTGAAAGGGATGAACTCTGAGGCGTCACACTGGCTCGCGGCCTTCAGTGTGTCATCTTAAAGGCATTTTTGTAAAGACACCTTGATCCACCTGATTATGTCGGCTAGCGGTGGATTGTGGAGGATGGCTGGTTTAAGAAACCTCACATGGCCAGAACCAGGCTGAGGAGACTCAGGCTGGGTGAGGCTGCATACCTGGGCTGCATTTGGTATTCAAGCCACACAGGATGAACCAGCCATCACCACACTCCACTCCACTACACCCATGTCTTAACGTTCTGTACTGAGTTTGAGTGAATGGCGGTTGATTAATTAGAGTTAAACTTCCAAGCTGGACAACTCGTAACTGTTTTGTCTCCAAACAACAATTCAACTGGTACATTTTAACTACAGGAGCCCCAACTGCTATTATGTAAGTTAGAAAATATTTTTTTGCCTAATTTAAAGTAGGATTTGTTGTAAGAATATGATCTCAAGCTTTTTAATTGGTTATTATATAGTTTCCGGACTGTGTATGGCATCCTAGATTGTAATGGGCTCAAATATTATTGATTTCAAGGCGTTTTCTTATAATTCAATACTAGTCCACTAGTTGCTCACAAAACATCTGGTTAACCGTCAGGGAGATTAATGGTAAGGAACACCTTTGTTTAGAACAGTGAACCTGCTGCCAAACAATGAATTGATGGTTTATGTTATGTATTGCGCAGCTCAAATGATGAAAATCAGCAGTATGTTATCACATTCATTCACCAGGTTGGATCATATGCATTCATGCATTTTTATGCACCAAGAAAGGCAACCAGGAAGTCAGACATGACACATGCACTAACACAGACACAGACACAGACACATACACACACACACACACACACACACACACACACACACACACACACACACACACACACACACACACACACACACACACACACACACACACACACACACACACACACCAAGCTTGACATAGCACATGTGTAACAGACAGAGATGACAATAATACTTACTAGATAAAATACAAATCAAATACACAAGATTCTAAGAAGGCAAAGAACATTAACAATGGAAAAGGTCAATTGTAAATGCAGGACATCTAAATGCCTAACCGGTGACTCAGTGAGTGACACACCTCATTAAAATGCATTGTTCTCCACTGTCTCCAACTCTTGTTTCTTTGGTTGCTCCCCCCAGCTGGGTGGGCTACAGCCAGCCAGGGTTCGAGGGCCGGCAGCACGTCCTGGAAGAGGGGGAGTACCTGGACTGGGGCGACTGGGGAGGGGGGTCCGAACACTTCCTGTCCCTGAGGCCCGTCCAGGCGGTGAGTCCCACTCTGGAGCCCCAGGTCCAACTGTCTGGCTGAGGATTACTAGGTTGAAACTATTGTGTTAGATATATACTATAAGGATAACTTGTTAGTAACACTAGCACTAGTATCACTAGCACCAGAACAATGTAACAAGTTACATTTAACAGGTGCCGTAGAGTGCCCCCCTAAGGCATGGGAATACCGATGCATACTGCTGACTATCCATCGCATACATAACAGAAACCTTCATAGTAGTTTGTAGAGAAATAGGTTTCTAGTCTGAGTGAGCCTCCTTTGATCGGCTATTAGAAGGTTCGTATTTGGCTAATGAAGAGAAGGCAGTGAACAGGGTCTGCTTATTGCTTTTCTCTGTTTCTGATAACATAAAGGAATATCTTAGTTTCCCCAGCAGCTCGTGAGACAGCTTTGGGACTCATTAGTTTGGCCTCTGGTAGCGTGTGATGAGCATTTTCTATTATTCATGACATTTTACCGACTCTGTGGTTAATTCATGTAACGATACAGTAAGAAGATAGTTGCACAGTTCATTCCCTCCATGGAAGGAAGAGCAGATTGTTTTCTAGAGGAATGACTCAGCAACTGGAAACACATGAATGGACTTATTGACTTTATTCGCTGCTGTTCTTCTATTTCAGCTGGACATGTTACTTTAATGTTTCTTTGATATAATAATAATGCAAGGCATGAAAAAACAAATGCATTGGCACTCATGGCCCTTGTTTTGACTTTGCGTCTTGTAGGACTTCATCTCTCCGCACCTCAAAATGTTCACAGACGAGGACTTCGGGGCGCACGGGGCGCACATCGACCTCACCGTCCCCGTGCCCAGCATGGAGCTGACAGGCTACGGCCTGCGGACCAAGAGCGTCCACGTGGTGGACGGCGTGTGAGTGTTTCCTCCTCCTGAACGCTTACCCACTAAGCATCTCCCTAATGGCCCTGGGTGTTATATGCCCCCCCCCCCCCCCCCCCCCCCCCCCCCCCCCCGCCCCTAGAGCTCAGGTGTGTTGTAACTGCCGCACCCCAAGGGCGGCCTGTTCAGACCCACAGTGTCTGCTGACAGTATGTGCACTGGCACTCCCTCCTGTCTTGTGTTTGAGCTATTTCAGCTATTTGTCGGTCATGTGACCTTTTCCCGCCGCTATCTGTGGGCTGAGAAGCAGAGGGACTGGAGCACAGAGGCTCTGCCCAGGCTGAGGTCAAAGGGAACAGGGTCTGAGCTGGGAGAGAGCCCTGCGGCTGAGAGAAGGGAGTTTTAGTGGCGAATAATAGTGGCGATGCCTCACAAATCACTAAGGTGCTGAAGCTCAGAATGCGCTTCTGGTCTGGTCTTGTCTGGTCCAAAGAGGCTCTCTTTGGTCCGGTTAGGACAAGATGTCTCAGGTTGTTTGCGTCCATATGATTTAAAGGTGGGAGGGAAAAGCAGATGGAAGGAGAGCGGAATGTAAAACATGTGCTGAACGGCTGAAGGTTTACCTGAGTTGAGAAACAAACTGTGTGGAGAACAATGCAAGACATCGCCCCGATCACCCTGCTGGCACAGTTACACAGTCACTCCACCCCGCTGCATCTCCAGTCAACCTTGACATCCTCAAAAGGCCACTAGACCTACACGTGCGCAGTCCAGCACGTGTAGCCGGGCCTAGAACACTCACTGACACGCAAACACCCACCCTTAAGTACACCTACAAACGCAAACAGACTCGCTCTGTGTCAATCTTTCACCACTCTGATGGCCCGAACACACGCACATCCAGGCACCCAGACACACACACACACTGAACAAATACGGTTCTGCCTGGTGCGCAACACACACACACACACACACACACACACACACACACACACACACACACGCGCGCGCGCGCGCGCACACACACACACACACACACACACACACACAGACGTTCAAAGCAGTGATTACAGTGCTGCTGCTACAGCGCAGCGCTGATAGAAGTCATTGGTCGTTCCATTTTGTGAGTCTATGTAGGTGGGTAGCAGCCATCAAAAGGCTTCGCATTAGTGGCTACATCAGATGGGCTACCATCTGAAAGCAAACTACCTAAAGAGGCTTTTTGTAAATTTGTGTTATGTCAAAAGTATTATAAATAACCCTGTTGCATTTAATCACGCGCCCAGCGCCCACTTAGCCTTGACTGTGTATATATAGCGAGACCGTTTTAATATTTAATTTCAGCATTCCATCCCTAATTGTGTGCAGCCTTTGACTCTGCGGTGTGCGTCTCGCTGTGTGTGCACTTTTATTTTGAAGGTGGGTGGTGTTTGAGGAGCCAGACTTCTGCGGGGAGGCGTACGTGCTGGAGAAGGGTCTGTACGGGAGCCCGGAGGACTGGGGCGCCATGCAGCCGCTGGTCGCCTCGGTGATGCCCATCGTGCTGGTAAACCAAACGTCTCACAAATCTCACTTTAGATTAATAATCATATGTCTGGTTGCAGATAAGCTCAAATTTAGGTGAAGGGGGTGTATCACGTTCTCACTTGAGATAGGGATCTTTCAGCTCATACTTTGCTAACGGCAAACACTAAGCTAAGACTTCCTGTCCTGACAATAATCTAAAAAGTGTCTGTAAAGGTTTCTAATGAAGCTCTAATTGAAATCCCCTCCTAAAAGTATCTCTCTGCAGGAGAATATCCCTGCAACACAACAAGAAACAAGGCATAACTTGTCCCTTTCAGTTTCTTCCCCCCCGTTCTCTGTGCTGTCTTCCCCAGATGTTCTTATATAACAGGAATGCCGAACTACTAGTATGCAGTACGAAACACAAAACAGTTTGATTTCTAATTTTAAACCTTAATCGAGGGAAGAGGCCTAAACCATCGATGTAGTCTAAATTATCAAAAAAGATAAATACCTTTTATATAAGTAAATCTACCCAGGACTCATTCAGCCCATGGATGGATTTTAGTAATCTCGGTATCGAGTGAGTCGAGAGCCGTGGTGGGAATGTCAATGCGAGCTCCTTCCCCGACAGACTACAGCACTACGCTTGAAGGCTCTGCCAATTCAATCACTAGAAGGTTCAAGTAGTGGATGGGATCTATTAGAATTGCTATTATGACTATAACTATCATTATTATGGACACTCATCATGAACATGTTAGTAAGGGATCATGACAACATACTTCATAGTGCAGGGGATCAATGATGCAGGTATCGACCGGCTTCCTGTCCTCTTAACAATGCGGCTGTGGTCGATGTCTGATAGACATCTTCAACAGACTAGGTCATTATTTCAGTGTCATGTATATCAGACTGAACCATCGCCAATGGCATCATCCTAACTGTTGTTCCGTGTTCCTTTCTTCTTCTGTGTTTTGTGACCGTCTCTCATCCCTTCAGGACAACTTGGGAAACTCTGCCAAATTCAAGGTAGGTGACTTAAACAGTGAATCCCAAATCCAATCAACCTCCTTATCTCTACTGGCTTAGGGGGGAAGGGTATACAGGTGACTCAGAGAGAGAGACAAAATCAATGACACGCTCAACGGGTTTGTGTGTATCTTTGTGTGTTTGTGTGTGTGTGTGTGTGTGTGTGTGTGTGCCTGTTCGTGTGTGTTCGTGCGTGTGTGTCTCCCAGGTGCATTTGTTCTCCAAGGAGGACTTCCAGGGCTCGGAGGCGGTTCTGGAGGACAGCGCCGAGGCGCTGCAGCCGGGGTTCTCTGTGGCATCCTGCAGGGTGCTGGCGGGCAGGTGAGGCCTTCGCTCTGTGATCCCTACTTGGGGTAGGAATGACAGGACAAAGAACCATAGCCTCTCCACACCATAGAAACAATCAGACCAAGGCAGGAACCATAGCCTCTCTACACCAGAGAAACAATAAGACCAAGGCAGGAACCATAGCCTCTCCACACCAGAGAAACAATAAGACCAAGGCAGGAACCATAGCCTCTCCACACCAGAGAAACAATAAGACCAAAGCAGGAACCATAGCCTCTCCACACCAGAGAAACAATAAGACCAAGTCAGGAACCATAGCCTCTCCACACCAGAGAAACAATAAGACCAGGGCAGGAACCATAGCCTCTCTACACCAGAGAAACAATAAGACCAAGGCAGGAACCATAGCCTCTCCACACCAGAGAAACAATAAGACCAGGGCAGCCAGGAACGATAGCCTCTCCACACCAGAGAAACATTAGACCAAATCAAAGACATTCCCAGACGTCTGGTTCTCAGGGTCCCCTTGAAGAGATAAGAACCGGCGTGAGAGTTTGTGGAATGGTTTGTTCCTCTTTTGCTCCCAGGTGTGCTGTACTTTTGTGTTTACCCGCCTTGTGTCTTTCAGCTGGCTGGCCTTCGAGGGGGCTGGCTTCAGCAGCAGGATGTACGTGCTGGAGGTGGGCAGCTATGCGGACCGGAGGGCGATGGGCTGTGTGGACACCCACGCCAACATCCTGTCACTGCAGACCGCCGGCTTTGTGAGTGATCTGGTCCTCTCTTAGTGAACAGAGAGCTGGCTACTGGGTCCCTGATTGGACGTGTGATGTTTAGATTAAACATATGTACACATTCAATTCAATTCAATTTTATTTGTATAGCCCTTAATCATCATTACAGTCTGAAAGGGCTTAACGGGCCTACTATTTATGACACCCCCCTTTACCCAAGCCCCAACAAGTGCAAGAAAAAACTCCCTTACACACACACACACACACACACACACACACACATACAAGTCTGGACATTAGGCCGGCGTGCCTGAGGGCAGTCTGATTACATAGGGTGACCAGACGTCCTCTTTTTCCCGGACATGTCCTCTTTTCGAGACCTAAAAAATGCGTCCGGCAGGGATTCCAAAAACGTCCGGTATTTTGCCTAGTCGCAAAAAAAAAAATATATATTATTGTTATTATTATTATTTTTATTTTTTTTTGCCTCGTCGCATATTTGTGTTTCTGGGTCTTTCACATAACAGGGTATCTGCAGGTTTCAGCAAGTCAAATTTAAGACTTTTTAAGACCTTTTTAATACCACCTTGAATGAAATTTAAGACCTTAAACCCGCGATGGTGGGGGGGATCCCGCTGTATTACAACCCAAGCATAGCATGTGCGTCACTCAATGAGACTCATTCAAGTTTACTTTCTGTCTGTTTATTGAACATAAAGTGATACTCCAGGGCTCCAGACTAACTTTTTCCTTGGGTGCACTGGTGCGCCTACATTTTTAATTTGGGTGCACCAGCACGTATTCATGGTGCACCCAAGTTGTAAGTTGTTGAGAGGGGGGTGACAGCGTCTGGGCCCCCGGGCAGCTGCACCGGTTGCACCGTCGATATTTACGCCACTGATTAATAATATTTTCACCATTAAATAAATGCCTTCAGTAAGACCTGGGGGGTATACCATGAACCTCGTTGAACATACCCAGGCTTTCTTGGGAAAACCTGGCTCGACAGAGCCGCAACTCGCAATCACAGTTAAATGGTACCACGACGCTCACTTTAGATTCAATTAGTTGAATCAGGTTTTCCGCTTTAGGTTCAATGCGCGTTCACATAAAAAGGGGCGTTTCTCTCGTCATTTGACTCACCCTTATGCAAAATAAATCGCGCAAGAGCGGTGTATTTCATCCAAGGCGAGCAATGTATTATTATGAACTCCTACGAGGAATTCAAAGTTCAAATCACAGCCAAGGGAAACACGGTTCCCCATAATATGGCTAGGGTAGCGTGCTGGCAAAAATAGCCGACCGTGTTCATTCGTAAGTGAAAAGATTCTGCATATTGTCTAAAAAATATTATGTATCATCATCCCTTTTACCCCCATATATGTGGGGCCCCATGAATTACGAGCCCAAGTACCGGGAATGCACTCGATCTCTGACCCAATATCGGACGTGCACGTCAAGTTGCTTGCTTTTAGTGGCGTTGTTCAACGTCTCAAATATCAAAACAAAAGCCTTGTAGACGCTGCAGATTCGCTCGTTTCGGATGAAAGGCGCTGGTCCGAAGTGAGTTATATACGCCGTTTTGTCCCTTCCAGCAGTAAAGGTGCTCGCGATTTAAGAGTCAGGGAACATCAAACCGAAGAGATCTCCTATCCCCTCATTCGAGTTGTAGGACTGGTGCTTGACCACTGTGTTTAGAATCCACAACACCTCCGCTTTCAGTGTTGGTGTCGCACCAAATGCTACCCACAGGTCAGTGCTAGCAGCGCGGACCGTCTGCGGCGGTGGCGCCGGGGCAGAGATGCAAAACGTAGAAATGGCTGGGGTCTGTGTGTGGCTCCTGGCAGAGGTTTTATGTTTTTGGCTCTGCATATGGCTGACGACAGCCTTAATCCCCATGGTGCCGAGCTTGAATGTAGGCTACTTTTGCACGGAATGCATCTGGCCTGTTCTGGGTTGGCAACGGACGCTAGCCAACATCGGAAACGGACGTCTTCCAGCCAACTGACGTTGAACTTGCATTTACCCATTGTTGCAGACTAGCTAGCAAGCGCGCAGACATCCGTTTATATATGCAGCTAGCAAGAAAGTAGCCCCTCGTACATCTCCTTCCCGAAAAGTCCCGCGAGAAAAAAAAAAAATTAAATAACCCTGCCCCGACAAATTTAAGACCTCCGAGTTATAAATTTAAGACCAGCATATGACATTTTTGACGAATTTAAGACCTTTTAAGGCCTTAAATTTAGAAAAATGAATTTAAGACTTTTTAAGACTTTTAAGACCTCCGCGGACACCCTGCATAACCTACTAGTTATTACCATTGTATATGTCTATGGTTATTACGGCCTTCCAAGTTCTGGAAATGGTATCTCCCTTACGTTCCACCTTCTTGCGCGAGCTGACTGTAGAGAGAGTCTGTCATTGGGCGACCGATCTCAGGGTTGCCAGAGCCACGATAATTATCCTCCAAATCCGACCATTTTGGGCCTTTGGTACGTTACTTTGCCATTTCCAATCTGGCAACATTGAGCACCTTGCCGCTTCCACTCTGTTTACAACAGCACATTACATCTGCAGCCATGCCTAAACGTAAATGTAAGTTCACAGAATTTATTATTTAGAATGTTTTATTTGTTATCATTATTGACACATTTAAATGCCACAAAAAACATTTGTTTTACATTTGCACTTTGCAATTTTGTTAAAGTTCAATAAATAGATGTTCATATTGTCATTTCATTTGTGACATTTGTATGCATTCACATGGTCATGGTGCGCCCCCCCCCCCCCCCCCCCCCCCCCCCCCCCCCCCCCGCGACGAAGTGTCCTCTTTTTTACAAACTCAAATCTGGTCACCCTAGATTACAGGACAACTCGTCTGTCAGGCCAGAGCCATAGAAGCGAGTGCAATTCTGTTTCCACTGCAACTGAGGGCCGTCTGTTATGTACAAAAAGAACGAGACTGAGGATAATCTGGGCCGATAATGAGTCAATGAATCAGACTCGAATTATCACGCATCTTACAGACCGGCTCTCTGCCTAGCAGGGTTCCAGGGTTTCTACACGTGTGACACCAATTCTTTGATGCATTTTTGCTAGGCTAACATGCTAAGAATAGGCTGATGAATGAAAGATTATCTGTAATCGGTGGTTCATTTATGGATTGAAAGCCTTGGTAACCTTGTGGATTGGACACCCCAGGATAAAATTATCTCAGCACTTTGTTTTGAGATATGTCCAATGGGTTTTCTAATACAGACTATGTGTCATTATAGTAGGCTCAGCAATAGTATAATATTAGAGTAGGCTTAAGAAGTAATGGTAATTTATCCTGAAATACAATGACTTGATTGAAATACTCTCACTCACTCACTCACTTAGTCACACAGTTTTTAAAAACTACTAGCCCTGTTTCTTCCTCTACCTTTCTAAATAGAGTATGAAATGTAGAAGTGCACATAGTTTTGTGATAGGGCCTGGATTGCACTCCTAGTAAGTGAAAACGTTTTAGTTCGCTAGCCCAGTTGGCTAGATCCAACCTCTATATATATATACCATATATATGTATGCATATGTATATATATATACAGTGTATAGGTATATATATATATATATATATATATATATATATATATATATATATATATATATATATATATATATATATATATACTGTATATATATGTATATGTATATATTTAATAACAATAGTAATACATTTAATAAAGAGGATAAAAACACTTGACAATGGTCTAACTAAGGTGTAATGTACCACAGGGTTTGAAAATCCGCCCAGATAAAAACAGCGGTTTCCCTCGACAAGTATAAAACATCTTACAATATCTGGCCTGCAAAAACACAGAGGAGCTCGCTTATTCTCCCTGGCCTTTCAAAGACGAGAACATCGCTTTCCCCTCTCAAAAGGTTTTTGTCAGACATTCAGACCGAGCTGGTTTCCAGCCATTCGTTCACCACACAGTGCAAACAGTAAAGGGGAAAATGTTTTGAAGATAATAAATAGAACCGCAGGAGTTTTGCACGTTTCCGTGGTAACGAGGCATACACACACACACACACATACACATTAGTGCTATGTGGCACGTGCAGTGTAGCTGAAGTCTCTCCCTCTCTCTCCTGTTTAACGCAGGAGTTCTCCCTGCCGTCGGTCACGCTGTTCGAGCGTGCGGGCCTGCGGGGGAAGCGAGCCATGCTGACGGCCGGCTCTGTCAACCTCCAGCTGGCCGGAGCCTTCAGCCGCGTGCAGTCGGTCCTGGTGGAGGGGGGCATGTGAGTCTGAGACACACCTACAGGGATTACTGTTCTAACGATGTGTGTGTGTGTGTGTGTGTGTGTGTGTGTGTGTGCGTGCGTGCGTGCGTGCGTGCGTGCGTGCGTGCGTGCGTGCGTGCGTGCGTGCGTGCGTGCGTGCGTGCGTGCGTGCGTGCGTGCGTGCGTGCGTGCGGTGTGTGGGTGTGTGAACCAAACGAGTCAATGCACTGTGCTGCCAAAAGTTTCCCTTCTTGCACAGAGGTGTGTAAAGCCCCCCCCAGCACACTACACCGCACCCTGACCCGTCAGCCGCCAGCTCCCCTCCGGGCCGTTGCTCCAGATTACATTTGTCAATATGGTATCAGTCGGAGAGGGGACGCAACCTTCTCCCAAAGTCAGGTCAGAGTGTTGAAGGCTGAGGGCACTCACTTCCTGAGTTGCTCATGCCTTTTGGCAATTGAACGCAAAAAGGAAGCCCTGTGGTACAGTTCTGCTTTGACAACTCTAGCCCCTGGACTACAAGACTAGGAGACCCTGGGTTTGATCCAGAGAACCTCAAATCATCCTTCAGGGGGGCTGGGAGGGAACAAACAAACTGAACCCAGCTCATCAAAGGCATCATTTGACCTTCCAGGGGATGTTAGTCATTTGTAGGCAACCAAAAAAGAAGCAACAAAATCTGCTTCCTAATCCAACGCCCCTGTTACCATCCTATCAAAAACAACAGCAAACCAAGACTGCCTGCCTGTTTGTTTCCAGACAGATAGATAGATACTTTATTCATCCCCTCTGGGATATTCAGGTATCAAGTAGCTCACAAAGTCAGTCAACAAACAATTGCCCAACAACATAATGGACAAACCGTAAAAGTCAATCAAATAAGTCAATAAAATGTGAGCAATATTGCACACACCAGGTCAATACATAGTGGAGGTGAGGTTTTTGTTTTATTTGTGGAGCGCTTGTGACAGCTCGTCAGCTGCAGTGTTCAGAGGGGCTGCCTGGACAGATGGGAGCGGCGGGCGGTCCGGTGGAAACATGCTGGTGGTGTGTGAGATGTAGAGCGGGGGCGCCACATACTCCTACGTCTCCCTGGGGAAACGTCCGTCTGCGGGACGACGGGACGATCCGTTAGGAGCCAAACACAGAATTTTCATGCGGCAGATTATAAAACGCTGAAAAGCTGTCTGTTCCATGTCTGGAGCGTGACTGTTTTTGTGTTAGAAAAGTATACACAACCGCACACAGCTGCTGATACACAAACAAGAAAAAAATCAATGTTGTACAAGGGGAGATTTGCAGAAGTAGTTTATTTTTCAGACTTTTTGAATGTCTGAAAACCCTCCCGGGGTGTGCTGTTATGTGCCCTTATGCTTTCATTGTGGTTCCCCAGGTGGGTGCTGTACAAGGAAATCAGCTACAGAGGAGACCAGATTCTGCTCAGGCCAGGGGAGGTCCCCGATTGGCGCGGCTACAGCAGCTGGCACAATATCGGGTCCCTTCGGCCGCTAGTCCAGGTAAGCTTCATCCTCTCTCTCTCTCTCTCTCTCTCTCTCTCTCTCTCTCTCTCTCTCTCTCTCTCTCTCTCTCTCTCCCTCTCTCTCTCTCTCTCTCTCTCTCTCTCTCTCTCTCTCTCTCTCTCTCTCTCTCTCTCTCTCTCTCTCTCTCTCCGTCTCTAAGCCCTCTCATTCTCTCTCTCTCTCTCTCTCTCTCTCTCTCTCTCTCTCTCTCTCTCTCTCTCTCTCTCTCTCTCTCTCTCTCTCTCTCTTTCTCTCATTCTCTCTCTCTCTCTCTCTCTCTCTCTCTCTCCGTCTCTAAGGGTGGCTTTACACGACAACGCTCCCGGGTGAAACCGACAAAATATTTTATCAGATGTGCCTTTCGTTTAGACGGCGACAGCGTTTTTGGGGCTTAAAAACGCAAAAAAATGAACCCACCCTCCAGAGTGGAACTCTTAAAAACGCTCCACCGTCACGTTCCCGTCTAAAGGGTTGAAAACACATAAGTGTGCTCTGAGCTGCGCACGCTGGCTATCCTTGCCTACGCGTTGACGTCATACCCATGTGCAGTACAGCCAAACACCAACAAACATCAGAATCAACATTATTTTAATGGCCACACATACAGGAAATTAACATGTCGGATTATATCCATCAGTCAGAGATTCTATCTGCTTTTATAACTATCCAGGAGTCATTCTCATGGGGATATGCCGTCCCTCCAGGTATAGGATACTGACGCAGAAATTCGGTCCATATATCCACATATTTTGTCTGACAGGACTCCCAGTCCACTCCCTCTTGTGCCTTTGTGGCTTTGTAATCAACTGTTGTAGCAATAGCTCAACCTCCTCGTCTGTCCAGACAAAGTTTCTGTTCCCTTCTTTGCCATGTTTTGGTTTTCCGAAGAGAAGTAGAAGGACGTTTCAACGCATGCGCGCGCTCTTGGTGTTGTTGTATGGCAGTGCTTCACAGTACCACCTAGCCACCTGGCATGCATACTACATCAAATTTCACACATTTTTGCGTCCCCGTGTGCATGCAGATTTCCACCCAAAGTCGCTCGTCTAAACGCGAAATAAAAAGTGGGAACGCAACGCCACTTTTGCGGTTTGTGTTCAGATCGTTGTCGTGTAAAGCTAGCCTAAGCCCTCTCATTCTCTCTCTCTCTCTCTCTCTCTCTCTCTCTCTCTCTCTCTCTTACACCCTCTCTCTCTCTCTCTTTCTCTCATTCTCTCTCTCTCTCTCTCTCTCTCTCTCTCTCTCTCTCTCTCTCACATTCTCTCTCTCTCTCTCTCTCTCTCTCTCTCTCTCTCTCTCTCTCTCTCTCTCTCTCTCTCTCTCTCTCTCTAAACCCCCGGTGCCTTGTTTGCATCCCTTCCTCTGAGCTGTTGAACAGATACTGAGGACAGGGTTAGGAAAGGAAGGTTTCAATCTCAAGTTCTGTCCTTCTTGAATTAAGTCGTGGGCTTTGAGGTTCATTCAGCCGTAGTGGTTGAAAGGGTGAAGGTAGAGGCGTCCATGCAGCAGGACCCTTTGCCATCGGAGTCGCTGGAATTCTTTGAGCAAAAAGTAAATAAATGTTGAATGTTTTTTATTGACCAGCAAAACTGCCGTCGGAGTTGCATTTGAAGCACGCTACAGAAATAGCATTCCCTTCTAGAGTACCGAACACTACCATTAAAGAAGAGTTGTTTGTGTGATTCAGTGTTGCGTGAGATTGACCCTCCTTCTGCCAGGGGCTGCTGATGTAAACAAATGTCTTCCCTGCCACATCTGAGATGACAATGAACGATTAACTTATTCATGAGGCAAACCTGCTTCACTGCTCTAATAGATGTCACATTTAAATGATTTACCTCAAATAGGTCACCTTCAGTGAATACCATACACCACACTATTTTAATATCCAGCACCTTTCAGCAATAGCTATCACATTTAATTTTTTAATGTATTAGATTATCGCTATGTTTTTTATTGAAAGTGTGTGATGGCTTACTTATCTTCACTAGTTGAGACTGCTACCCGAGCCCTGGTAAAAGGAACAGGCCCAGTAGTGATTTGAGTGACTTTGTGGGTCCGACGTCACCTCCGTGAAATGGGTGCATTAGGATTAGCTCCATTGTTTCATTACAAAAGGGATTCTGGAATTTGTATTGTGAATCAACCCAACAAATGTACACAAATGCAGCTCTAGCATTTGAAATTGCAATGATGTTACATACATTATGTGAGTCTTCAGTTACATGTATTGCAAAGCAATTGGAGTTACATGTAAGCACTAATTCATCAGTGCCTTGTCTCTGTGCGTGTGTGTGTCTTTGCGTGTGTGCCTGGATGTGTGTGTCTTTCTGCGTGTGCGTGTGTGTGTGTGTCTCTGCGTGTATGCCTGTATATGTGTGTGTGTGTGTGTGTGTGTGTGTGTGTGTGTGTGTCTCGCCATGTGTGCCTGTATGTGTCTGTTTGTGTGTGCGCCTGTGTGTGTGTGTGTGCCGGTGTGTGTGGACTGAGCAGAAGCAGGTGTACATCCGTCTGAGGAACCGCGGCTCGGGGCTGCTGATGGGGGTGACCGGGGAGCTGGAGGACCTGAAGCTGATGAGGGTCCAGGAGACGGAGGAGACGGGCGGGGTGGAGCAGGTCTGGGTCTACCAGGACGGACACCTCCGCTGCAAGGTACGGACTCCCCATATCGCTTTGTCCGAATCCTCCCGAAAACACTATTATTATTATTATTATGTGTTTGTTCTCGTCGTCCGGGGGCCGGTTGTCTTGGGAACACAGCTCACAGGAAGTGAGAGAATGGATATAGCGTTGCGTTACCGTGATAACTACGAATAGCTACGAGTCATGAGCCTCTTTAAGCCCAACCTTACAGGCACTCCGGTTGAGAAGCACATCACCGCCTGAGGGCCAAGTGACTCAGAGACACGCCCCTTCCCCTGCCGTGGACAGATACATGATGGAGTGCATTCCTCTCCCTTCTGCTGCGGTTTGTGTCAAGTAATCCGATTGGCCGAGCAGTAAACCGGCATTCCACATGCCTTTTTTACATTCATTACATTAGGCCGCACCCCTTTCCTGAATTGCTCATGGGTTCCGGTGCATTTGGGGTCTGAAACGCTGTGCTGCCCCCTTGTGTCCACGGAAACAGGACGTGAAATTATACATGCAGCTCGCGAAGACCTGAGTGGTGGCTCCTTTGAGGTAGCATCACAACCCCCCCCCCCCCCCCACAACATATTCCATCACACAGGACGCTTCAATAGGTCTGCGTTGTCATAGAAAACAGAGGAAAGGAAGATATATCCACCACACCTCTAGCCATCCCCTTTGTAGTTTTTTTTGGATACGGGGGAATCAATCTCACCGTATTCCTCTCTCCCCTCCCCCTCTACATGTCTCGCTTGCTCTCTCCCACTCTCTTCTCTCTCTAACCTTCAAACGCACTATAACGCACATCTTTCCCTGTCCTCTGTCTTTAATGTCCTCCTCTCACTCTCCGCCTTGCTCTCCCTCCCCCTCCCCCCGCTCCTCCTACCCCCCCCCCCTTCTGTGTGTGTGTGTGTGTGTGTGTGTGTGTGTGTGTGTGTGTGTGTGTGTGCATGAGCAGCTCCTGGAGGAGTGCTGTCTGAGTCCGAGCGGCACCATGACGATGGCGGGGAGCCGCCTGGGCCTGTCCCCGGAGCCCGAGGGCCTGCAGCACCTCTGGAGCATCAGCCCCGACGGCAAGATCCACCACGTGGGGCCCGCGGGCCTGCTGCTGGACGTCAAAGGTGAGGCCCGCACGCCGCCAGGGGCCTGTGGCCACACGCTGTGAACGTGTTTTAGTCCGGTGTTCTTCACACATGAAGCTACGTGAACCGCAGTACACACGAGCCGCACTATTCGGAAAGTAGTATCTAAATCTAATCTTTGTTCTGAATGAAGATCAATTCCACGTTTGTAAGGAACATTCTCAACCCGTTTTCACTATTGTAACCTGATAAGGAATTATTTGCCACTCGATATGTCACTAGAGCGTTTCAACCCGTCTTCTGACTTGTGTGTCTACAGCACACACGAGCTGTACTGAGGACCACCTTTACTAGTAGACGTTACACAGCGGTCGCACTAATCACAATGAGCTGGGCTTGGGGGGGTCGAGGGGTCTGGGATCTAAGCCCCGATGTAACACACCTTGGTGAAGATAACACACGTTTGCCCATCGCTGGTGATTTGAGACACGCAAATAACCTAAAATGATAAAGTGAACCACGGGGGCCCTGGTAAATGAAAGGAGCACACAATGTGGGTCCTCCCAAGGCCTCTAAGGGGCTTATGGGAGGCGCTATGGAAGGAATGGGATTTATTTTCTCCTAATACAAGAACAATATATTTATATTTGTTTGTCTGGTGAGGGAGATTATTTCCATATAATACATTTGCATGAACCTCTTTGACAGTATGGTCTCATTAAGAAGTTATGAAGGATAAATATTTGAGGATTATATTTTTTCTTTGTAGCAGACCCATAATTAGTGCTCTGAGTGACATTGAGCTCTCCTTTGTCCTGCGACAAAGGGGAGCCAGCGGCCTGCTGCCTTGCTCTCTGGTGAGGCGGTATCTTTCAGAGGCAGTGTTTTGTATGAGGTCATCTGTGAGCAGACTCTTTTATTCAGAGCGACTTAGAAATTTGTCAGAAGAAAGAGAAACCACAATATGTCTCTGTCGGTACAGTAAGGATGTTTATAGACGAGTGGCAAGCACTCACAATCGCTAGGTAAACCCATTCCCCGTATACAAAAAAGCTAGCTAGGATAAGATGATACACAATGCCCAGTACTATTTTTAGTACTGGGTGCAAGGACATACGAAAAACATAAGGGCTAACATAAAGTGCCTGCATACGACGTACAGCAAGTGCGTACATCCAAGCTAGCCATGCGTCACTACTTCATGCTGTCACCAAAGTACATCTAAATAGATTTATCTGTAGGAAATAAATCAGAGATTGAAAAGAGTGTCATAATTTTCTTTGACCCAGACTCGTGGCTGTCACTCGCCATTGATTTTCAGTCCTCGAGTTAGAGCCCTTCTGCGGAGACACGCGATTGTGGTATAGGTTGACCAACGAAGGATACGCCACCGCAGGGTCTGAGTTACACTTCACATCCCTGTCAATTAGTGACCCCTGGTGGTCATCCTGACTAGTAGAAGAAGAATACACATACAATGTCATGGGAGAAAAAGTTGTAACTAAATCGAATGTTTGTTGTGAATGATATTCAATACCATGTTGATAATGATACATCTACGGACTCAATTATGGGACATTATCAACCCTTTTCACCATTGTAACTTGCAAGGGAATATGTGTTAAAGCCACTAGAGTAGCATTTCAACCTGTCTTCTGACTGGCATGTCCAAATGAGCACACCCCAGTTTCACATAAAAACAAGTAGCTTTGTAATGAACAAAATAAATGGATATGAATGCATGTGTGCTCATTTAATTATCTTTTTATGTGTTTTACAGGGGGGCATAACTACGACAAAAACCAAGTGATTCTCAGCACCTTCGACCCGAATAAGCCGACCCAACAGTGGGATGTGGAGATTGTATGAAAGACTTTTGAGCTACAGGATTGACCCCGGATGTCCTGTGTGGAGCTCCGCCCTCCGTGCGGTGGGGCGCAGAAGCAGGAGGGCCCCCGTCAGTTCTGAGACCAGGGGCCACACCAGGAGTACGACTGCCTTTAGCTGCTGGACTATGAAGCAAGCGGGGATTATGGGAAATGTGGTTACAACTACGAAGCACGCAATGAAGCAAGACCAAGGAATGAGACTATGGACTCTTCTTGCATCAGTACTTGAGATATATTTTCAGTAGGTCTTCTTTTATCATTGAGTATCTCAGTTTTATGGTTCTATATTTTTCATGAATAGTCGGTTTGGATTCTTTGATAAACAATATAATTTTCTTTGGACCTTTTTTCAATACATACAGTATTTAACTTCATCAGTGTGCCTTACATCCCTGAAGCAATAAAAAAAAAACTGCCTTTTCTTGAAAACGGTCACTTTATTTATTACAGAACAAACAGCTGGTCGTGTGGATGAATGAAAACCCCTTTGCTTTCCAAACCCCAGTGTACAGCAGAAGCCTTTCAGGTTTACCACATTGGGAAATCAGAGGGACTGCAGAAGAAGCTTTCCCCATTCACTCATGCAGTGCTTGTATCAGCTCAACCTCTCTAGACTATCTCTGCTAAAAAGCTGAGATTGAAACACACACACACACACACACACACACACACACACACACACACACACGGCGCTTATCCTGGCTAGACAATTCCCTGTTGCCAAAGACAGCCTTATTTCTCCCCTTCTAGTGGAAAAAAATAATAGATATAATCTCTTGCCTTAAACCCCTGTGGGAGTTGATAAAGTACATGTTATCCTGCCTGCTCGGCGTGGCCTCACGTCTCCAGAGCAACATGGCCCATCCTCTGCCCGCTAAGAGTGGGCCGTCTGAGCGCGGGCGTGGCGGCCCCCGTCCTCCACGGGGCAGCCCTCCTCCTGCTCAGACAGGGGGTCCCGCTGGCCCCCCACGCTGATGACCGTCTTGCCCCGGGCGTGGCCCTGCTCCACCCTCTGGAAGGCCTGCGGCACCTGGCTGAAGGGGAAGCACGCCTGCACCACCGGCAGCAGCTGTGGGCGGGAAGAACACACTAACCCATCAGAACACGGATAAGAGACACGACAGACTGAGTGAGGACCACCCGATGCGCCAGCTATGATGATCCCGGACTCAGATTATTGTCATTCAATATGTTATCCACCCTTTGCAAAAGGCGTCCTTGTAGGTCAAACACAGGTGTCACAGTTATTATGAGTGTTACGATGCACAAGCATTCAAATCCAAGAAAAACAATGGATCAACAATGAAATAGTCCAAGAAAGGTAATATATACACCTGTCAAAGCTATTCATAGGGAATAAACCATTGCCCCAATTTCCTCCCCTCTCCCCTGCTCTGATAGCATGAGCGCTGGCTGCTGCTCATGCTAGCTTGTGCAGAACCTCAGTACACAACAAACGCAACAAGTAGCGTTCAACAGGGACTGATGCTAACCCTGTCCCTTGTATCATGACACATGTTAGCAAATGTAACTCGAACAGGATACACTGAACAACTCCAACATTCTGAGCAGGAGGCTGTGGCTCCACGATCTTCTGGTTCAGCCACAGCCTCAAAGCCGAAGCCTTGAAGGAATTATTCATGAGGACTCTCCAGCCCCCCTCCAGGCTGGGCGGGCGGTCTCCCTGCTTGTGCAGGCCTCATTATCTTCCCTCCGATGTACATGCCCTGCCTGCAAACTATTCCTGACAGCAGATCACCCCTGAATTCCGCCATATTGGCAGAGAGAGCGTTTTGATACCGCTTGACAACGGGCCGAGCTCTGGCTCTAGATCCTGCAGAACCCAATTTGACCGTACTTTTTGAAAAAACAACAACATTTTGTAACCTCCTGGGATGTGCTGCTGCTGAAACCAATTGACTATGCTGTTGACAATGCAGCGGACAGAGACCAAGTACGGGGAAACTATTGAACCCTCGACACGCTCTGCTGGTGCAGGCATCACAATCTACCCTCTGAGACACATCGTATTCAAACTATTCCTGATGCCAGAGTGAGACATTCAGTCAGTCAGTGAGTGAGTGAGTGAGTCAGAGGGTGAGTGAGATTTCTAGCCTCAGATGTGATGAGGCCGGACAATCCTATGAGAGCGTCCATCACCTGCCCAGCCCTCCACATTAACAATGAATGTACAGCTCATACTGGATGCCATCCACACGATCTGACCGAAAACACAGGGCGGATAAAACCCAGAGTGACTGTGTGTGTGTGTGGGTGTGTGTGTGTGTTAGCTTCCCGCCATCAACAACAAAAAACAGCCCCCCCCGCCCACCCCCCCAGGCGGGCAGCTTGCGGTAAGCCAGAGCATAAAAGCCCCTCAGAACCGGCAGCACAGCATTGTCTCTGAAAGCCCCGTTCACCGTCTACCGATCGCCTGACTCATCACACACGCACCACAACACACACACACACAATCCGATATGGTGCTCGGCTTTGGGTCGCATGTGGAGCAGCACGCATGGAATCCATGCCATGTGGTGGACGCTCTTTCCCCACACCCCCACCCCCACCCCCACCCCCTGCTGTGACCTGTGTTAGCCCCTCAAGGACTGGGGTGCCCATGTGACGGTGACCTGCTCTGGACACGCGGAGGGGCTGGTGAGAGGACCTGGGAGCGGACGAGGTGGTGCATTACACCGTAGGGGGCGCGGCTTCTCAGCTGGAGGCCACAGAGAAGAACCTCCATCAAACAGAAACACACAATTTAGGAATACATGCAAGAGTTGGAAGTAAGAAGGGAGAGGGAGAAGAAGAGGGAGAGACAGAGGGGAGACCGAGAGACAGAGGGGAGACAGAGAGACAGATAGAGGGGAAGAGAGAGAGAGAAAGAGACAGAGGGAGACGGAGAGACAGAGATGGAGAGATACCTTCCCGGCGTCCACCAGCGCGCTGACCTCATCCAGGGCGGGGCCGTCTGGCGCGTAGAAGCCCCAGCGGTAGAAGACGCCGCGGGACAGCAGGTTCTGGAGCAGACAGGAGGAGAAGAGGCGGGAGGGGGACGAGAGAGGTCAGGGGATGTGATCATATAGAACCGATCAGGAGGTTGAGACACATGAATAATGAAACATAAGCAGTTGCATCATGTGTGCAGAATGAGAATATATAAAGGGTATTCACAAATACACATATCGTACAAAATCACCAGTACCTAAGGACGACATTCATGAATGGCAAAAACAAAAATATAGTGACCTTGCGGTTCACATTTAGTTTCAGAAAGGATTTATCTCCAACTCCAGCCAGGCCTGACACTTTTGCATAAAAGCGGCTTTGTGGTTTGTAAATCAGTTCAGATTTTGAGCAAGGTCGAAGTGAACAAGCCAAGCAACATGCTTCATTAACACAGCTTGTTGAAAGGGATTTGATGAGGAGCGCTGGAAAGAACATTGTCATGAGAGGGGCCGGGTCTCCAGCGCCTCCCTGGCTCACACTCCAACCCACAGGGTTCAGCTACAGCTTAAAGAATGACAACAAAGATCGGACAGCATTGGCCTGGCTACAAATTGCTGCAAGTCTCCCATCTGGGTATACAGAGCAGAGGCCATCATTTACTCCTGTGAGAGGGGCCGCCAAAAAAAGATATATATACAGTGGGTGAGTCACAGCAGCGGGCTGGAGAGATATGAGATTGAGATGCGATTACTCACACAAGTCAAAGCCCTTTCCTCTAAGGCCTAATTAAAAATGCCTGGAGAGATTAATTGAGTTGGTCAGTCCCTTGGTTCATAGTACGAGCACCGATCGGATTAAGCTATCCAGATAAACCATTGTGTCCGTGTTTGGCCTTGCTCTCACAGGTTTTCTTATCATTTCAGTTAACCCCTTTTGTCCCATTGTGTTTGCTTGTTTACTTTATTTGTTTACTGGTGAGGTCATTTTGTTAATTGCTTCAGCAGGGGGCAGCTGGTGTATGAAGCACAGCGATACCACCTCAGCACAGTCCTGTTTCTTGGTTTAGCCATTTATTTTTGTTATTCAATGACTGTTTTTTTTCCGTTGAATGACCTCTTCATGCATTTCCGTGAGCAGAGGTGGAACCATGTCCAGTGACTGGCCAGTTCCCCTCGGTTGTCCCAAACACGATCACTTCTGGAGATCAAAACATGAACAGGGACACTGCGATTCCCTCATGACTTTAACTTCCTGTGGCAGGAAGGTCAAAACAAAAACTAACAGGTGACCACCTACCCCTGAGGGGAGCTGCCCTTTTAAAATGGGCACCCGATGGTCCAGCCAACTCCATTATGGCTCCGCTCTGCCGCCCCCGGTGTTTCCGATGATAACACATGCTAGACTTCCTCTCCAATGGCGGCATCATCATCATCATTATCCTCCTCATCATCCTCCATCCGGGCTCGTCTCACTCAATGGGCAGCTGCTCGGTTAACAGACAAACCAGTTGCTCCCTACTCTACCCTACTCCTACTCACATTACATGGGGGGGAGCCACCCCATTTTCCTGACTTCAGCCCCCCAAACAAGTGGATTTCAAATCAATGTGAGTGTGTGTATCCGAGAATCAATTCAAATCAACCTCCTGCAGCAATCCTAAATAGCCTGCATAATGTTTTCCCCAACTTATCCACCTCTTCATCTCCGGTCTCCTCCTGCAAGAGAATAAATATTGATTTTGGAGGCCATTAGTAACTTAAGGTCGAAAAAGGAAGTCTTCCTCCTGACCACCAGGGGGCTCTGTTTAGCTGTGTTTAGGTAACACCACTCCGGTGGACGCTGTAACATGGTTGGGTCTTACTGCCCAAGCCCCAAGGGGGGGGGGGGTCTCTGGCCACGCCATACCAACCGGCTGAGGACAATGGGCGTCCGCACCGGGTGGCTGACCAACCCAGCGTCACACCGAGCTTTCCCCTTCAAATGGATGTGATTGGGGGATGGAGGGTGGGCTGGGATGTGGGGTGATGCACCTTCTACAAACTGCCCGAATACCAAACCCTGCTGGTTCAGCAACAAAACGGCATTTCCTACAAACACACAACCCACACAGCCCAGAAACCCACACCCACACACAGCCAACACTGCCAGTTTCGCCGCCTGTATTACCCGGTCGGAGAACTATTTTGAATCACCGGTATACAAACTTTTCCTTTGCCGGGCACTGCAGTGGAAACTTACTACACCTCCATAACCTATGCATGGGACTACCAGAGACACACAAACACACACACCAAACCCCAAGCAGGTCTCAAATGATGCAATCATCTCCTCTGCTGCAATCCTCTCATTCACACGTACTCGCACGTCCTACACCTTGAGCTGTTGGCCACTGATCAGATGCAGCATTCCATTCATATATGGAGATACTTTTAAAAAAATGAACGTCATTACAATTTATACCAAGTCTTGTGCTCGGTGTGCTCGGTGTTGATCAAATCAACCTCTTCTAGCGGACTGGCTCAGATGACACAGGACTGGTCAGAGACAGGAAATGAGCCCATCTATGTGGGACCCCACCCATCTCCAATAGCAACAGCAGTCGTTGGTGGACCTGCCGAGGCATTACTGAAGAGTTTAGCTCGGCCTCTCAATACAGGGGGTGGAAAAACACAATCATCGGCTACCATTCTCATATGCAGTGCTATCATAACAAAGACGACACTTGATAAGACACCGATTCTTTGCCAACCTACGAGTATGCCAACATTGTCTGTGAACACCAGCGTCACTCAGGACGGCCCGGGGCCTTCTCGGGTGGTTCTCCCAGGGCTCGGTCGCCGAGTGTCCTTTTACCTGCAGGGCCTTGCTGTGCAGGCTGCAGCCGGAGCGCCCCAGTCCCTCCACCAGGCCCGCCGCGTCGGTGCTGTGCAGGAGGGGGCTGACCAGCGTGACGTACTTGGCCCCCGACCAGGGCCTCAGCAGGCCCAGGGCCCACCGCTCCGTGTCCACGCCCCCCACGTTGTCAAGGACCACGTCGTACCTGGAGGGGAGAGGGGTGGCAACAACACTGCTGAGAAGGGAAGAGGGGCGAGGAGCCCAGAGGAGCGCAGCTTCAGATATTGGGGCTGATGGGGAGGGTCAAGCAGCGTTTACTCCCTGCCTTTGGCACCAGTCTCCATGGAAACTAGCAAGTGAATACAGGGTTGAGCGCATTTGGAAAAGGCTGTTTTCATGCAGTCTTTGATGTGCACCGGGGTGCTGGAGGCAGGGTGGTGTGGGGTGGGGGTGGAGGGAGCGTGATTCTCCTTCATGGGCTCAGCCATTGTCAGACATTTAAAAAGGGGTTTTCTCCTGGCTTTGAAGACTGCATCCCAGCAGTGTTACCACCGCTTTGCTTCTATTCACCACACAGAAATAACTCTCGGGATCTTTCCTTTTGCACAGAAGACTGCATCAAACAAACTATAAATTTTGAAATGGTATAACAGACATCCCAGACCCGTGGGGAACTGGTACAGGTACTTTGGCTACTAATTCATTTTGGGTGTGAGGCACGATGCTGCAAGCATTGACATTTTCATCCAATCGTCATTAGAATGTCACCAATAAAGCTGTTGAATCCTGATGATGAGCCAAAGACCTGCTTGCTGAGCCTCTTGCTCAAAGGGGTCAGCGGTGCGGACATGGGGTTTCAGACACGGAACCTTTCAGTAGGGGGGAGTTGGGCTGAACGCACTTCTCTGTGGCCTCCAGCTGAGCAGCCACGTCCCCAGCGGTGTAGTCCACCACCTCGTCCGCTCCCAGGCCTCGCACCAGCCCCTCTGCGTTCCCAGCACAGGTCACCGTCACATGGGCCCCCCAAGCCTTGAGGAGCTACCAGGGATTAAAAGAACCAGAAACACAGGCAGTATGAGGTTCAGTGGTGGTGGAGCGGGAGGAGATAATGTCCAGGTAGAGTGAGGGTCACCTGGATGGAGAAGGTCCCAACGCCCCCAGAACCTCCAGTGATCAGAACCCTTGGGGGGGAAGAGAAGAGAAGAGAGAGAAGAGAGAGAAGAGAGAGAAGAGAGAGAAATAAATTTAGCAATTCATCCACTAGCGAGAGAGAAAAACACACCAGCAAAACAAACAAGCAATACTTGTAATTACAAATAATAGTGTTCCTAATATTTTACAATCAACACTTCTACAGTAATTGTATCATTAGTGTGGAAGATGGCAGTTGCGAGGTGTAATCCATGAGACAATGGAGAATGGAAGGGCATACAAGTCATATGGATGGTTCAAAGGAAACTATTAGGTTGTGAGGCAGAGGCATGACCTGACAATACCTGCCTTTTATCGGAGCAGTTGTCACTGCACAGGCCGGCGGCATTGACCAGGGCAGACAGAGCTGTTGTGGCGACATAAGGGACGGAGGCGGCTTCTGTGTGACTCAGCGATTTTGGTTTGTGGGAGACCTGGCAATCACACAAACACAAACACATACAGTGTATTGTTTTAGCATTGTTTGGACGCTCTCACTCAGTTAATTTGATGACAGCAAGCTGGAGGCTGCCAAATAAACAAATCACCCTGCAAACCCAATACATAAAAAAATAAAAGCTTATTCCGTCTGCCTAATTGCTTCCTCTGTTGCTCAAACAACTATAAAGACTTAATCCCAATTACTGCCTTCACTGATTATGTAACCAGACGAGCTCCTTCCAAACTTTTATTTTGCATGTTTCCAGTGTTCATGAGGCCTTTACCAACACAACTTGTTATCTCCATTTGGTGAAGGCTAAAAGGGAATTAAGCGAATCCTCGCTAAATGGAGGAGATGCCCATTATGGAGTGTTGTGTCTGATCAACTGTACGTTGGATCAATAATGAATAGTTAACAGGTTCATCATTGGCTCCATAAGCGTACATGCCAATATGAATTCAAAGACCTCCAGAGTACCAGGTGTGAGAGACACAGACCAATAGAGGGCGGCGGGGTGTGAACTGTAAATGGTGTAGCGTTTGAAGCCTCGTACCTCGTACTCGGTGAGGGTCAGGTACTCGGCCAGACTGCCCTGCTTCCAGGGAGGTACTGCTGCCCACACCTGGAACACAACGGAGACCTCATTACAGTTTTATGCCTCGCTAGCCAATTATGACAATGATAATCGAGTTAATCAAGTGATATTGTTTTCTGCCGCTTAATGTATACATAAAACAATATTAATCAGCAATTTCTGAGTTGTAATGATTTGAAATTTATTTTAACATACAAATTCATATATATTTAGGTTTTTATACCTGTACTTTTTCTATTAGGTCGAACTTAATTGTGACCTTTCATGAGCAGCTAATTGCACAGCTAATTGCCTAATCAAATCAAAAGTTTGATTAGGATTGATAGGCCACTTATTGTGCAGCCCTGCTTGCTAGTGCTTAACCAACAAACTAGCTTTTAGAATCCATCCTAAGCATGTTGAATACAATACAACGTTTCCAAATAAAAATAGTAAGTTAGTTAATTAGGACTTTAAGTTCCCTGGGGAACCTAGGCCATCGATGAAACCCCTCCATCCTCTTCGGTCTTGTGCCTTCCGATCCAGTTGTTGTCATGTCAGCCCTTTCGTCTTCATCTCATGCTCTGTGGTTCTACTCCAGGTGGCTCTAGGTCTTTTCCTCTTCCTCTTTCCTTGTGGGTTCCATGTTAGGGCCTGCTTTGTAATTGATTTGTTTTTTCTTCCGAGTGTGTGGCCTATCCATTTCCATTTTCTCCTCCTGATTTGGGTCTCTATTGGTTCTTGTTTGGTGAGTACCCAAAGGATGGCATTTGAGATGGTGTTGGGCCAGTAGATTCCCAGGAGGCTTCGTAGACAGCGGTTGCTGAATGTCTGTAGTTTGTTGAGTATGTTGGTGGTTGTCATCCAGGTTTCGGATCCGTAAAGTAGTGTGGATTTGACATTTGAGTTGAAGATTTTTAGTTTGGTCTTGAGTGATGTGTTTTTTATTTTCCAGATTTTATTTAAGATGTTGTCCTTGCTTTCCCAATTCTGGCTTTGGCATCCTCCTCCGATCCTCCTATATTAATTACACACCCAAGGTATGTGAAACTGGTTACATCCTCTAGCTGGTTTTGATCCATGATTATTGGTGTGTGGTTCTTGTTGTTGATTCGCATTACTTTGGTTTTTGATGAGTTGATCTTGAGCCTGAGCAAAGCAGCAGTTATCTCTATTTTGGGTGATTTCTCCTGCATATGTTGGTGGGTGTGTGCAAGTAGTGCCAAATCATCAGCAAAATCCAGATCCTCTAGCTGTTCGGTCAGGCTCCACTGTATGCTGGTTCGGCTGTTGTTGGTTACCTGTTTCATAGTCCAGTCTGTGCAGAGGAGGAAGAGGAAGGGCGAAAGCAAGCACCCCAGTCAGGACCTCAAAGGCCTCTGATACGCATCCTTCATGGAGAACTTGACATTTCTTCCCATGGCAAGTGTTCTTGATGATGCTGATGAACTTTGGTTGGATGCCATAGTGCCCCATCAATTTCCACAGCACCTCCAGATCCACACTGTCAAAAGCCCTTTCAAAGTCTATGAAATTTACTAAGACAGGAGAGTTCCATTCGATGGATTGTTCGATGATAATCCTGAGGGTGCTAATTGGTCTCCACAGGATCTACTGTTCCCGGAGGCCTGGTTTTCCCTCAGTTTCTCATCCACCGCCTTCTGGAGTCTCTCGAGTATAACGCGGTTGAGCACCTTCCCTGGTGTTGAAAGCAGCATTATTCCTCTGTGGTTTTTACACTCCCTGAGGTCCCCTTTCTTTGGAATCTTTATAATGTTGCCATCTCTCCAATCTGGCGGGACATTTTCTTCCTCCCAGATGATTTGCGTGAGACGGTGAAGCATGTTGGTGGAGGTTTCGATGCCTGCCTTGAGGGCTTCGGCTGGTGTCTCATCCGGCCCCTCTGCCTTGCCTCCTCTCAGGACCTTGATGGCTATTTTGGTGGGGGGGGTTGCAGTTTATCTCCAACAGGTTTGCGGCTGGTGGGATCTCTGCTGTTATTTGAGGGGGGTGTCTGTCAAGCAGTACTCTAAAGTGACCCGTCCACCTCTTCAGTTGGTCTTGCTTGGTTGTGAGGAGTGTTCCCTGTGAGTTTTTAATGTGTACTTGAGTTTGTTTGAACTTGCCTGTGAGCTTTTTTGTTGTAAGGTAGAGTTCCTTGTGGTTGTTCTTTCCTGCTGCTTCCTCTGCCTGTTGTGCTAGATCCTCAATGTACTTATTTATGTCTCTTCTTCGCATGTCTCTTTCCAAATGCTTTTCAGACCTTTCCACGTATCCTCCAGTGATCTTGGGGTTTCTGCTGCCTGCTGTTGTAGTAATTGTAGTGCTTGGAACCGGTTGTGTAATGTGACTTGTTAGAGTTCAGATGTGCCATATATCCTGAAATTGCTGTACATTGAATTTGACTCTTCCTTGCCTGGGTTTCATGCGTTTCAGTTTCAGCTGGATCCTTGCTGTAACCAGGTGATCCAGCATCAGCTCCTCTTCTAACTCTGACATCCAGCGATGAATGCCTAAACCTTTGGCTAATGCAGGTGTGGTCAATCTGATTTTCTGAGGTATGGTCAGCAGAAACCCAAGTTGCTTTATGGATGTCCTTGTGTGGGAAAATGGACCCACTGATGATCAAGTTGTTGTCTGCACAAGCCGCTGCAAATCTTTCTCCATATAAATACAAATAACTTTCATATAAATAAACATAATTTATGCAAAGTTCAGGCTGATATTAATAAAGAAATTTGTATAGTCCAGGGCTGCCAACTTTTGGTATGTGTCTGGAGTGAGATTTTGATAGCATTGGGCATAATCACGCATACGCACTCGCACACTTAATCACGTGCACATTTTTAAACTCATTTCACCATCAGGGTTTTAAATAGTATGCATATGCCGGGAGCTTGGGTCTGAGATTTGGGGATATAGGCTGACCACGCCCATGCAATTACTTCCTCCCAGAGAAATACTGAAAATGTTATATTAGACATACACCTACCCTATAAAGGGCACACAGGTTCGATCAGTAATGAAAGTCAAAGTCGTGTCTCTCCAATATCTAAAGCTTGCCTGAACGCCTTCGTGGCTCCCGGCTGTGAACTTGAACAGCTGTACAATCAGCACGGAGATAAGTATCGCGCACCAATCAGGGAATAAATTACGAGACAGCTCCAGGGAAACACCAAATTAATTGAATAACTATTATTAGTTATTATTATATTATTAGTTAAACTATTCATTTGAATACTCAGATATCTTCTAGAGTCAAAGTATTTTGCTTGGTTTAACCAGTACGTTGGCCTCTTCATTTCTGCTGCTTTCAAAGTGTTTTGGCGTGAGACTTGTCTGGGCAGCGTGAGAGCGCGAGGCTGAGGGTGAAAGCGTGTGATCCAGATAGTTTGAGTGCGTGAGAGTTGGCAATCCTGGTATAGCCTACCATTAAGCTGTTGACCTTTACCTCATCACCTGGAGCAAAATGTGTGACCTGGGAGCCGCATTCCACCACTACACCAGAAACATCACGGCCCAGGATCAGCGGGAACTCGGTGTCATTCTGCATCACAGACATGGGGTCACGTCTCAACTTCAACAGTGTAGCTCCATAACCACCTGCAATGAAGACACAGGTAAACTACTATACTGAACATCTATAGGTACATATGGCTATCATTAAACAATGACAATTGCAATGAGGAACTTAATGAGAAACATGTACATTTTCCTCATTAACTTTTACAATGAGAAACATGTAAATGTTCCTCATTAACTGAGGAACATTTAAAAGTTCCTCATGAAGTGTGGAAGGGTGTAAACATCACTTACCCCTCATCGAGATGTCAAGGGGGTTGAGGCTGGCAGCTTCAACTTTTATCAGCACTTCGCTGGCTAGGTTTATGGTGGGCATCATGATTTCATCGCTAACCCTTAGGACCTCATTCGTACCGTATTGGTCAATAACCCATGCAGACATGCTGTTATGTCTTCTGAGTGACCCATACAGATTTCTTCTGCACCAAATACTGCATGATGCTAAAACTTGGGTGGAGCTTGGTGCTTTCCTGTAGAAGAAAGTGCCAACCCTGGTGGACGACAATGCTCTGAGAGAAGCCATCTTCGTGGCTGTTAGGTGGTTGACAATACAGTGAATTTCTACCAAGGAACTAAGGCTACTTATGCAACTGCATGTAACGTTAGCATGTCAAGGTTGACAGCAATGCGTGTCTTACGTTGTATTTTTAGGATAAATGAAAATAATATATGTAAGTCTTGAAAGCCATTTGAATCCGTTCAACGTAAAACGCATGAAATAAAGGAAATAGTACTGTCTTTGGTAAGAAATGTGTTTCTTATCTCACAACCTTCCGCAGTGCCCCTTCTAGCTACCACGCTAGCTCCATTGTTTTGACAATATGACCCGCCTTGAACCCGGAGAGAGCCAATAGGAACGCTCTCCCTGCATACTCTGTCCAATCAGATAAGATACGAAAACGCTGTAATAAATCCACTTGGATGTATTACAATAAGTATTTAAATAACAGTAGATCAATAATAAAAAAATAAATATGTTTTTCATCATAGTATTTTGTTTGTTTGTTTCATCACCAATCACATCATCAATTCTGTTTACCCTTAACACATGTTTTAAGAATAATTTATTATTAAACAGTAACTTGAAAATAAATGTATTGTTTATCATAGCATTACTGTTCCCTAGAACGTATATAATATATATATATTTTTTTTTTAATGACGTAATATATAATTCCTATTTATTTATAAAGTTTGCTTTAGCTCCCAAAGGACCAATCCATTCCTGAAAGATGCCGAGGTGCCGTGTCGTCTCTTGGCACCAAACCTGAATAGAGTTTCCTGTTCAGCGTGACAGAAAGATTAAATCGGGGACAGGGCTGGAGACAGAGACAGGCAGGACAAAGAGAAACGGGAAAAAAAAGTAGAGGGAACGAGAGTAAGTATGCTGGCATAGACGCATAAGAGAGAGACAGGAAGGACAAAAACCTCGATATTAAAATGGAAAAAGAGGGGAAGACAAGAGAAAGTGAACACAGGATAATGCTGATTCATAATGGCACCAGCATGGAGCCAACACACAGCGGCCCCCCTCTGATCATCGTTATGTTCAAGTGGCTCCCAGGGGCCCACGGAGGCTCCCCCTGCCTCATTAGAGCCGGTCAGGGTGCTTTTGGTAGCTGTCACCCCGCTGCTATAATAACCCAGGACAACTCGTGCTCCCAGACCTGCTCCACACAGGTATGGGAGGGATGGGGGACACCAGATCAGCAAGGAGATATGTCATGAGATTCCTGTGGCTCCATAAGTCTGGCATGATGCTCTGGGTTCATGTAGAGACGGATCGACGTAGCCATTGATCTGATAGCGGAATGAGATCATGTGGCTAATTGATTTAGCATCGACAGAGATAAAGAGTCATGCATCAGACCCACCTTCTGCTGCTAGGCTATCGGCTGGCCAGTGAGGGTGGTTCCAAGGATATCACATCCAGGAATTCATTCGTCACGCAACGACCTCCAGAAGTCTCTCTCTCTCTCTCTCTCTCTCTCTCTCTCTCTCTCTCTCTCTCTCTCTCTCTCTCTCTCTCTCTCTCTCTCTCTCTCTCTCTCTTTCTATTACTTTATCATAGGCTCTCTCTTTTGTGCCCTCCTTTCTGAATCTTCAGATTCTTTTAACAGTCACATAATCTTTTGAGGGAAAGGGGGCTATCGACGTCCTTCAATCAATGTATCAATG
>NC_044068.1:18538080-18540580 GCF_902167405.1 Gadus morhua
TGCTGGAAGCGTGGTTGAAAATCTTTCCTTGTATTTGGTTGCCATGGCTACGCGGCTTGCCACTTGATATGAAGCAGAGAATCTTTGAGGAGCATTTCTAATTCAAACCGGAGAAAAGGGATAAGCCTACATAAATAAATACAACTTCCAGTGCCCATACACGGCGCCTCGTAAATCGAGGTCATCATTGCTAATCATTTCACCTCAGGTTTTGTTAGAATGAATCATCCCAAAGCAGAAATGACACGGTGAGACACATTAATAATATACAAAGCAGAAACATTACTGACCATCTGGCTAAAGATGTCCCAAGCCATTTTTTTGCATTGGTGAATAGTCTATATACACTTCATAATGTTGGGCTAAGGCCTCTTAATTCCCCCTCCATCCCTGTTTCATTTAAATTTACAAGTGTCTTGTAAATTGTGATCTTAGCACATGAATTGTTTTTGATTTATAAATCCTTCAAACAAATTGGAGTTGCTTTTGGATATTACATACTAAATGATTCAACACTCATTCAAGACTCATTCAATTACTCATTCAAGTACAAGCATCAAACATTGTTTTATACTTAAAATCGGAATGTGAACAACATGTCACTTAGGATTGATCGAATCTAGATAGAATACTTTAGCATCAATAGTGCAATTATACAGTTTTTTTCTTTGTAAAATACTTTTCTACATATATCACGGGCTGTTTCCAGCTTTCTCCTTAAAACCACATTAATGTTGTTATTTTAAATTTAAAGGAATCACATCTTCACATCGTTCATCCCAAAGATTGTTTCCTTTTTTAGTTTCAAAATATTATCACAGCGCAGCAAAATATGAAATCTCGAATAATGAGCCATCTAGAGATTACCCAAAATAATGAAGAACTTAAATAACACATTGAGCTATCTGGTGTTGGCTTGAGTGTGAGGCAGTTTTATGCAATTTGGCACAAAAAGTGAAAGATTTAGTTTTAAAGAATTTAGCCTACCATAGGATTCCAAAGATCCAACTAAAAGAGTGAGACACTTGAAAACAAATCAACTTGTCAATGTGCAGGCTTTTTATAATGCTCACTCTTTATAATGACATCTGTATCAATAAATGTAAATTAAATGTATTCCTGTTCTCGAAGCACCTTAGTTAATGCAATGTAATGGCTAAAGGGTTGTGTAATATTAAACAAAGCTAACATTAAAAAACAACCCTCTGCTACTATAGGTTTGGCCATCATCATCATCATATACGTGCCTCATCTAATTGATTAAACACAGGAAGTGTAACAAACAGTTAATGGAAAGTGGCAGTCGCTCAATCCTCAAACAATTAAACAGAATGTAATCCCACTTAGAATGTAATTATTGTGCCATGTCAAACTCTAACTCATCAAACAAATCAATCAAACATTATGAGTCTGCTTCTTTGCCATATCCTTAAACGCATCTTTTCCCCACAACAAATTTGAAGTGTATTGATAACATACCTCTCTGAGCCATGTAAAGTCATGACCAAATATTGATGCTGGGATGTAGTTCACAAAGTTCACAAAAAAATGCATACTAACAGGTATTTGTCACGCTGTGAATTACCTTTACTCAGACATTTGTGTTTTGGGCGCCCAATGCAAACATATACACACATATTTGGGCAACTGTAATTGGATGAATGACTCCCAGTTACTAATTATACAGTTATATTGAATTTCGTGGAATACAAATAAACTGTACAAAATTATGATAGAACATATAATTTTATAGAAGCAAAGTATTTGACATTATTTTTTAAAGACTAAATAATTCCTAAACCTCTGTGACCTGGTGGCCAGTGGTACACAAGCAGTACAGGTCAGCAGGCTGCTGGTTGAGGGTCACTGATCAACGCATTGGGGCTGGAAGTCTGTATAGACCTACTGAGTTGTATTCAGGAATGGAGTACTCATTGTGTGCATTGGGTGTAACTTGTAGGTTTAAACATTTACTTTTTTCCCCTATAGGTACTTTGTAATCATTAACAACTTTTAGTTTTTTGTCAATTCAAAAAAGTTAAACAAATACTCATCTTCTCAGGCTTCCCTGTGGCTGTGACACATTGTTTGTAACCTGATGAAGCTAGCTCATAATACTTTCTGATGCTAGGCAACCCTGGCAGGGCCGGGCAGGTGCGATACAGGGGGGTGAACTGGATAATTCACGAGCCCCGACACCTCGGTCCACTTTAGCCTTATGCTCTCGCGTTTACATGGCAAAACAAAGAAGGCTGAATGAAACCCCTCATTATCTCCTTCGCTATGTTTCTTAACATTGCATACATGATAAAAAAACATAACATAAAAACATATATCTGTTTGTTTAGTTTGCCCTGTTTGTTCTCATTTTCTTTACTTGACCATTTACTTAAGCATATATTTTCGTTTTCGTTAGCACTTATTTTGATTGTATTGTATCTTATCCTTATCATTTTACACTGATGCTGGGCTGTTAACAAAGGAATTATATCTATCTATC
>NC_044068.1:18545580-18548080 GCF_902167405.1 Gadus morhua
GTGTGTGTGTGTGTGTGTGTGTGTGTGTCTGCAGGTGTGTGTGAGTGTTTATTTAATGTATTCAACTTTACTTTGCATACAAAACCAGTTGGATGTGCATCGCTTAAATTAAAAACGACATTGAAAGAATGAAACAACCCCACTAAAACAAACTTGTGGACAGGAAAATCCCAAAAGTTCCACTTCCTCTTTTCGTTTAAGAATCGAGACATGGGGATAGAAAACCCAGAGCCATGAGCATCTCAGAAAAGGGGATGGCGTTGCCATGGAAACACTCTATGTCAATAGAGTCGCTTGGAGGGGGGGGGGGGGGTGCCGTCGCCCGGGCCGGGACTGGTCGGGTAGGTTGGGGGGGTGTTGTCGTTGACGGTCTCCGTTGGGTGCCACTGCCTCCGGTCTTCAGATACAAACAGCAGTCTGTACTGATAACACAAACCTTCTCTTTTTTTTCAACAGCAAAGGAAAGGTGTCACCGATTCCAGAGTCCATCGTGGCGCCTGCGTGGTGGTCTTCATGGTCTTTGCGGGGGAGGGTGTGTGTGTGTGTGTGTGCGTGTGTGTGTGTATGTGTTTGGTGAGGGGGCTGGGGAGGAGGGGTGGTTCGCCATGGTCATCGCGTGTGGCTGTGTGTGTGCGTGTGTGTGTGTTTGTGGGCGGTGCTGATGGGGGGGTGGTGGTTTGCGGTGCTAGTGGTGATGGGGGTGGGCCGCGGAGGGGGCGGTTGCGGGGGGGGGGCGGGGGTCTTAAGAGAAGCGCTGTAGAAAGGAAGCGGCCACGATGAAGGAGGGCAGGAGGGAGGACAGTCCCGCGGCGTGCATGGAGCCAGCGTCATTAGTCGCCTCCGTCACGTTGGGGCTGCTGCCTGTGTAGCTGTGCGTCGCCATCGTGGAGTTCATGGTGGAGTTGCTGGTCTCCGCCATCGGGGTGGACTGAGAAACCACCTGTTGGCCGAAGTGAACAACAATGCCATCAATAAATTGTTGTTCCCCCCCACCACACCTTGTTTAAGCATCTAAATAAATATAAATCACATGAAAACATAGATAAATGGGGCATGGCCTTCCAAGTGATTGTTGAGCTTTAAGATCTGATCTCTGGATCAACGCGAAAAGTTTCAAGAAACCCATGGAACTGCGGATAAAAATAAAGGATGAGGCTCGGAAGATGTTATCTACCTCCTCAAAAAAACCACACACACAAAAGGATGGTTGACACGGCTGCAAACGGAGAAGCGCACAGCGTTCAGGTTACATTTGGCACACTATACTTAGGAGAAACTTTAGCTTCACCTGCACAGGTAAACTATACATTTTCAATAAATTATTAATTCGATTTGAGTGTATCCATACAAAGGTGAAAATAAGGATATTATAGGCCACTACCACGCAACCATACCCTATCCTGCCCAAATTAAACGAATATATTGAATTTTTCATTCGAAATATTCATATAAATATATACAGATTTAAATAAAACATTTGAAAATCAACCGAATGAAGATGTCCTGTTTCAGTGGGATTGTAATCCAGTAGAACCTTATGAATAAACAAACACCCGAGCATTATAACAAAATATTAGGCCGTTTTTGTAATAGGCCTAGATGCAAACGAAAATAATAATAATTAAATTCAATAACGTACCTGTGTTGATAAACAAAAGGCGTACAACAGTATCACTCCAAGTTGAAAACCCATCATTTTTGACATTTCTGAAAATATTTGGCCAGATGCGGTGTGCTGCTCCACGGACGCTGGTCTCCAATGTGGCCGCTGCGCCTCACGGAGCTATTTATACTGGCCGCGTCAGTGACGTAGTAGTGGTGCACGGACCTGATCCAATATGGGGGCAAAGACAGGCGCTTGGCAACCTTCTATTTCAACGTAGTTACACTACTAAAGTGGTAAATCGCAGATTTCGGGGTACAACATAGACAATAAACTAACGATGTAAATTACTTTGTATAGGCTGATTAGCCTACTCGATGGCTAAAGGAGGGCTTGAATTAATTTGTTTAATTTAAATTGTTATCAAATTCAAAATGTATTCGTCCATCTCATAGCGAAGACAACCCTTCAGTCAAAATACAAGATCTATCAAGTCTATTATCGTCCTTCTATTTATTTTCAAGGGCGCAACCACGGGCGCAACAAGTTGAGTCGCCGCAGGTGATATATAAGCCAGCAGCGCCACCTAGCGGTGAGTTTATAAGGTATCATGGTGAAAAGAAAAATAAATAGGCCTCAACATTAACCTTACATTAACCTTCAAATAATGATCCTTACTATGTCGTGCTAATGTTTTGAACACCACACCACTTCTTTTAAATTCCTAAGGGCCATTGAAAAAAGTAACAAATCAGCCTATTATAGGCCTACTATAGATTATTCTAGCCGTAGAATTGTGAACAGTGCGACCGAAGGCAGTTTGTTGCCATCGCATACAATATATTGAACAAAGTCGCCCTCTAGTTGCAGAAACAGGAATCTACAAATCAATGTCCG